>NC_137656.1:28048425-28095925 GCF_963422515.1 Blennius ocellaris | reverse complement strand
TGGAGAAAGTTTGTGAAGGGCGGTTTTCAGATCTTGCCACAGATTCTCAATGGGATTTAGGTCTGGACTTTGACTGGGGCATTGTAACACTTGAATATGTTTTGTTCTAAACCATTCTATTGTAGCTCTGGTGTTATGTTTAGTTTGGTGTCCTGCTGGAAGGTGAACCTCCAGTCTCAAGTCTTTATGTTTAGGATGGTGGTCCTGCTGAAGAGCAGCACCCAGAGCATGATGGTTCCACCACCATGTTGGACAGTGGGGATGGTGTGTTCAGGGTGATGTGCATTGTTAGGTTTCCGCCACACAAAACGTTTTGAGGCCAAAAAGTTCCATTTTGGTGTCATGTGACCAGAGCACCTTCTCCCACATGTTTGCTGTGTCCCCCACATGGTTTGTGACAAACTGTAAACGGGACTTCTTATGGCTTTCTTTGAACAATGGCTTTCTTCTTGCCACTCTTCCATAAAGGCCAGATTTGTGGAGAGCAGCCCAATAGTTGTCCTGTGTACAGATTCCCCCACCTGAGCTGTGGATCTCTGCAGTTCGTCCAGAGTCACCATGGGCCTCTTGGCTGCATCTCTGGTCACTGCTCTCCTTGTTCGGCCTGGAACTTTAGCTGGACGGCCGTGTCTTGGTAGGTTTGCAGTTGTGCCATACTCTTTCCATTTCTGGACAATGGATTGAACAGTGCTCCGTGAGATGTTCAAAGCTTGGGAAATCTTTTTATAGCCTAACCCTGCTTTAAACTTCTCCACAACTTTATCTCTGACCTGTCTGGCTCCTTGGACTTCATGGTCCTGTTTGCTCCCCAATATTCTCTTAACAGAACAGCTGTATTGGTACTGAGATTAGATTACACACAGATGGACTCTATTTAGTCATCAGGTCAAGATTCAATCATTCAGCAGTCATCAGGCAACTACTGAAGGCAGTTGGTTGAACTCAGAGAAAAGGAGCTGAATACTTTTGCACGCTGCACTTTTCAGTGTTTTATTAGTGAACAAAATGTAAAGTCATGTATAATTTTCTTTCTACTTCACAATTGTGTGACACTTTGTGTTGGTCTTTCACATAAAATTCCAATAAAATATATTTTTGTTTGTGGTGTGTAATGTGACAAAATGTGGAAAAGTTCAAGGTGTATGAATACTTCTGCAAGCCACTGTAGCTAATGTGTGATTTCCAGCCCAGTTTTTCATCCATCATAACACCAAGAAATTTAATTTAAGACACTCTTTTGATGTCTACATAATTTGTTATGAGCTTTTTGATTGAGCAAGTTAGACTGTTTCAAAATATTATGAATTTAGTTTTGGTTTGATGGTGAAAATCAAATGTTGAAAAACTCCAAAGAAAGTCCTTTACAGCTGTTGTGACCAGAGGCCACAACAGCTGTAAACGGCCAGGCGGGATGCTTAAGCATGGTTGAAAAAGGGAGGGAAAGTGAGAGCTGAACACAACATTCCTGCTTTAACAGCTGTTGAATGTCAGGATGCTTTCAGAAATCTTCTTCTAGCAGCCCAAGAAGGCCAAACCTTTCCAGACACAGCACTCAAGAGGTTGGTTGTGTACCGGGACAGTGATGGACTCCTGATGTGTAGGGGACGTTTCCAGTACTTTGCCGAAGAGAAAGCTACTGTTCAAATCCTCCCATTCAAGCATTGGATCTCCATTTTACTTGCCAGAGAAGCTCATGAAGCTAACCATGAAGGCATTGCTAGAACTCTTCTGAGAATGAGGAGCAAAGCCTGGGTAAGCAAAGGCCGGAGACATGCTAAGCGAGTTGTGGACAGCTGTGTGACCTGCAGAAAAATGAAGGGAAAGACATGTCAACAGGTGATGAGTGACCTTCCTTCCGAAAGAGTGAACCCTGTCAATCCCTTTGAATATACCACGGTCGACCTGTTTGGGCCATACATGGTAAAGGCCGAAGTAAAAAAGAGAGTCAAGCTCAAAATGTGGGGCACAGTGTTCTGCCTCATGGCTTCAAGAGCCATACACACAGACATTGTCAGTGATCAATCGTCCAAAGGATTCCTTCTAGCCTACCAACGATTCACGGCACAGAGGTCACCCTAAGAAGGTATGGTCTGATCCAGGTTCAAACTTCGTGGGAGCCAAACCAGTGCTGGCAGAGCTGTACAAGTACATTGACAGTTTGGACATGACACAACTGGGAAACAATGCAGCAAAACATGGAACTGAGTGGTCATGGAAGACCCACCAGCGGACTCGCCCCATCGAAATGGAGCAGCTGAGGCAGCAGTCCGGCTGGTGAAGAGGGCCCTTAACAATCTGGCAGGTGATGGAGGTTATACCTGGAGTGAATTCCAGACGATTTTGTTCACAGCGTCCAACCTCGTGAATGAAAGACCAATAGACGCTAAAGTGCAAAGCAGAGAAGATTGTGTTTGCTACGTCAGCCTGAGTGAGAAGTGGTTTGACAAACACGAAGAGGGGAAACACTGAAGAAAACCCCTCAAGTCTAACCTGTTCTTTCCACTTCACCTTGGGTCAGGTGTAGGGTAGTGCCACATTTAGACAGGAGATGGAGCCCAACATAAGGGGAGGGCCTGAGCTCTAAGCTCCTCCTGTGTGACTCCTACCCTGATTTAAAATCGATCGCACTTGTGTGGTTAGAGACTCAGAGAATGCAGTGGAGGAGCACAGAGACGTTGTTGGTGAGTGGCTTTCAGTGTATCAATATTTCTGTAGACCACTTACGTGCAAAATGAAAATGTCTCAGTGGAATAATTGCGGTGCCGTTTGTTGGGCTCTCAAAAGACCACAAAAAGTTTGTTCATTTCTAAGGAAAGACAATTTTCATTTGTCATGATACAGTCATGACATGAATTCTGACCCAGGAATGTGATTGACCATCACACCCAGTGGGGGGACCTTTTACCACAGCAGACCCTCCCCGGTTTTCTGCTGAAAAGACTCTTCCCCCCATGCACTCAGCCAGTCACCGATCCCTTCGAATCCACACACTTGCAACACCAGTCTTGGGGAGAGTCTTGCTCCGAGTCATCTCCTGTGAACACTGTGGGAAGAACTGCTTCCCAGCAGCTCAGCTCCCCCAGTGTTAGCATCCAGCTAACACCAGAGGCCTGCAACCAGGGCCTTCACTCCTCAACTCCTCTGCTGACCCACCACGAGGGTCAGACCTTCCCCTGATCCAGAGACCAGCACCCAGAGTCTGATCTCCCATCAACCAGGAAAACCAACTGGTTCCTCCAGGACGGACCAGGGAAACGACGCCTCACAGAACTTCTTTGTGTTTTCCTCAACCAGCAGGAAAACCATCACAGACCTGAGCGACCAGCTCCTCAGTCTGAACAAAGGAACAACCAGGAGCTGCAAAGAAGGACTCCTGAAACATCAACTTCATCTTCTTCTCCTCAGCCTGCAGAACCAGCAACCACAGTTAGCAGGAGGTGCTAACTACAGGAGAAGACACCAGCTTCCCTCCAGCAGGACAACAACTGAACTCCTTCAAGGAAGTGGTAACAACAACTGGGCTTTACCTGAGATTAGTTAAACCTGATGCTATGATAGAACTGTTTAACTTTATGAAGATGTGTTGATTCTGTTACAGTGATTGAGTTCTATAGATAATGATATTAGGAGCAGTTATCAACCTGTAAACCAACGTTAGCTCTGCCACAGACACAGGGTCTGCATGCTAATCTTTGCTTTACTAACTAGTTAACTCACAATCCTACACATATCACATCAAAGACAACATCACACAGTAACTGAACACCATCTGACGACTCCTGACGTTTTACAAAACAAGTCTCATTCACATCAAGTCATTCTAGAAATGGTCGTTTAGCAGAGACACACAGGAAGCAGACGCTAAAGACTAGCTTCATGTTCCATTGTTCTCCAGCACATGGTGGAGACCCAGGACAGACTTCCTGCTCTCTGATAACCTCCATTTGAATGGAGTTTCTTGTGATCCGCCATCTTGTTTTGTAGTTCCATCACACGTCTCACACACACACTCCCTCCACCTCTCTCTCCACACACACACACACACACACACACACACACACACACACACACACACACACACACACACACACACACACACACACACACACACACACACACACACACACACACACACACACAAGCTGTATATAGGTAGTTGGAATCTGTGTTTATTTGTTTTCATTGTAAATAAATATAATTTTTGGAATCATACTTGCTGTTTTATTAATATGCACAAAGGTGAATGAAATGTCGACCTCTTCTGTGTCAAGAACTCCAAAATCCTTCAACCTTGACTGTTAATTCTGGTAATTGTAATTAATTTAACTATTAATTCAAATTCCTGATTAACTGTTTAGTATATCTTATGAGACTGATAGAACTGAATTGGCTATCATTTCCTGTTAAGACAGGTGGAGCTCCGAGGTTCTGATACACATCAGATTACATTTTCAATAACATAATAACTATCTTTGATAATTATTAATCATTATCGATAGCCAACCACAACAAAAATAGTGATCCTCATAAGGTAAGAAATCCCTACACTTGTGGAGGTGTATCCTGGTTTAATCTACTTAAACTCACCCAAGATTTATGCTAATCCAAGACTGTAAATGGCCTAGCATGCTAATTACATCATTGTATGATGTTGCTGTGTAAACATGAAACATTCCTGAAATGAAAACATTGAATGAAATGAAAATGAAACATTGTGTAAACGGGGCCTCAGATAGTTCACATCAAGAAACATATTGATGTACTGTGAGACTGCAAAAACTTCAAATGCATGCATGAATCTCAGCCTTCTGGAAGTTTGATCATCAAGTTTGCTACAGACATGCAGAATCAGTGCAAACTAACAGTCAGTTCTGCATTTTATGTGTAAAACAACTTTTAAGTGTCCCTCAACTTTCCTCAATTTACTTTAGTTTTCTGCTGATTGTTCATTCCTTTGTTCAAACATCGCAGACTGCTGAAAATACAACTGTAGTTAAAAAAACGATTGTTTTGGGAAAACAGTTGGTAGACATTATAGACATTAATATATGTATCGTCATCGCTGTATCAAAATCTGTCATATTTCACATTGCTGAGCCACATATGAAATTACATTATGATGTTTACAGGAATTCTCCTTGAAGAAAAAACTGAATTAAGCAGCATTAAACACGCCTCCAGAACAGTCTGTGATGTTACAGATTTGATGCATTAAAAACTGCCTGGATCTTCTCAGGGTTTTAACAGATACACGACACTTCCTGCCGGAAACAGTCCCCTGAGTCTGGGAAAGGAAAGCTGTTATTAGATCAAATGTGCAATAAGCAGAAGACGAAGGTGAAGAGGACACAGGGCCGCTTCCTCTTTGTTTTTTGGGGGAATGGCAGGCGGTAAGAGTCCGTGAATACAGAAGAAAACCTGCCAGTCCTGCAGAGTACAGCGAGAGCATGTGGGCGTACCATTATGCCGTGAAGCCTTTTCACTCCTCTGTCCCTGATGCTTTGATAGTTAATATACTCTTGGTCCTTCCTCTATATGAGCTCCAGCAGCTCTGACACCTCTCTTCACGCTGCCATCTGCTGCCTGCTCATCCACTTGTTCTTCCTCTTATCTATTTAAGCCTCTGTCCAGTGCCGTTAAATGGAAAATCATTTCACTTCATCCAGAAAATGTCAATATTCTCAGGCAATATTGGCATTTAGCAAGAATTCCCCAGTTTTGATTGATTTTCATGGAGTTCGATGATCATCATAAAACCTGCCAAATGACTGGATTGGCGTCTTCACATTTTGCCTGCATTTTAATCACCAACCGGGATATTACATGAATAAAAGTAGAGTGTAACAACAATTTTGCATCCAGAACAATTTCTGCAGTTAGACTCCTGAGGGAGATGCACCCAGTTGTGCACAATGAGCAACAGTTTTAACTCTCAGATCGGAGTGACAACAGTTCTGTCTCATTTTCAGAAAACTGATGATAATCGCACACACTTCAAGCTGTTTGCTATTTTTGCAAATCATTGTTGTGCCATGCAATCTGAATGGAAGCTTGATATCATCCATTTATTGCCATGTACAACCCCGAAAAATAGTTTTCCCCACTTTTCTGGATCATCAATTATTGTATGTGGTGTAGTACTCCTGCTTCACAGCAGTTCCTCTGACTCATTCCAGGTAATTTGCATGTTCTTCCTGTGCCAGCATTAATTTCTTCAGGTAAATATTATCATAGTTTTACAGAGTGACTAGAAATTACACCAAGGTGGGATTATTTTAAATCGGAGATCTGTCGTACCAGGAGATGTCCTGATCACATCTGTAGGAAAGGGTTAGAGTTATATATATATATATATATATATATATATATATATATATATATATATATATATATATATACCAAGGTGATGCTCTGTCCCCACTGCTGTTCTGCATAGGTCTGAACCCCCTAAGCCAAATAATCAACAAGACTGGCTACGGATACCGCCTCAGGAATGGGGCCACGATCAGTCACCTCCTCTACATGGATGACATCAAGCTGTACGCCAAGAGCGAATGGGACATAGACTCCCTGATCCACACCACCAGGATCTACAGCAATGACATTGGGATGTCATTCAGCCTCGAGAAATGTAGTAGGATGGTGACAAAGCGAGGCAAGGTAGTCCACACTGAAGGGCTCTCACTCCCAGAAGGAACAATAGCAGACAGTTACAAGTACCTGGGAATACCACAGGCAAATGGCAACCTTGAACAGGCAACAAGGAAAGCAGCAATGGCCAAATACCTCCAGCGAGTGAGGCAAGTCCTAAGAAGCCAGCTCAATGGCAAGAACAAGTCCAGGGCAATAAACAGCTACGCCCTGCCAGTGATCAGGAACCATGCGGGTATAATAAGGTGGCCAAAGTAAGAGATACAGACCACGGATGTTAAAACACAAAAGCTCCTCACCATGCATGGTGGGTTCCATCCCAAATCCAGCACCTTGAGACTGTATGCTAGCCGTAAGGAAGGAGGCCGAGGACTAGTGAGCGTGAGAGCCACTATCCAGGATGAAACATCCAAGCTCCTTACGTACATCAAGGACAGGGCTCCAACGGATGACATACTCAACGAAAGTCTCAGACAATGGCGAGATGAGGAGGTGCTGGAAGAGGGACCATCATGGGAGGACAAGCCCCTACATGGGATGTACCAGCGGAACTTAACTGAAGTGGCTGATCTCAAGAAGCCCTACCAATGGCTAGAGAGGGCTGGCCTACAGGACAGCACAGAGGCCCTCATCCTGGCTGCACAGGAGCAGGCTCTGAGTACCAGAGCCATAGAAGCCCAGATCTACCACATCAGACAAGACCCAAGGTGTAGACTGTGCAAAGAGGCACCTGAGACCATCCAGCACAGAACTGCAGGGTGCAAGATGCTGGCTGGGAAAGCATACATGGAACGCCATAACCAAGTGGCTGGCATAGTGTACCCAAACATCTGTACGGAGTATGGTCTGGAATCCCCAAGGTCACAGTGGGAGACCCCCCAAAGGTGGTGGAGAATGACCGAGCCAGTCCTGTGGGACTTCCAGATACAGACAGACAGGATGGTAATGGCGAACCAAGCAGACATTGTGGTGGTTGATAAAGGGCAGAGGAAAGCCGTGGTGGTGGATGTAGCAATACCAAGGGATGGAACATCAGAAAGGAGTACCAGGGGCTCAGAGAGGAGCTGGAGAGGCTTGGAAGGTGAAGGTGACAGTAGTGCCCTCGGGGCAGTAACCCCCAAACTGGAGGAGTGGCTACAGCAGATCCCTGGAACAACCTCTGGTAGAGAACCGGGACCCTCAAGCTCCCAGGCCTCTGGTAGAGGACCAGGACCCTCAAGCTCCCAGGCCTCTGGTAGAGGACCCGAGCTTGGAATAGAAAAACAGGTGACCGCCCGCAGAGAGGGCGAGAGGGGAATTTGTATTTATATACAGTATATATATATAATTTTTTTTTAAATGGATTTGCAATCTGCATAATTACATCTCCTGTCAATAGAACACCTTTTGCAATCTGCTGTAAACATCCACATAACAACCTCACCATAGTAACATCAACACCACAGTAGCTAAAATGTCATCGGTGTGGAAATATCTCAAAGGAGAAAGTGAAAACTGTCTAAATGCCAGAGAGGTAACTGGCAGGAGCTCCACTCTCAGGCTTCATCCACTGTGAGGCTTCCTCCACTGTGAGGTTTCATCCACTGTCAGACAGGAAATGATGACACATTTAACCTGAATACACAGGCGCAAGCTACATAGCTGTGAGTTGCTTTGAAATTTCCCCAAAAAGTTGAATGTATGGTTTCTTGCTGTTCGCCATTTATATACCTGCAGTAAACTAACATACATTGATGATGATAATAACAGCCTGTTACACCAGTGGGTTAGGTTAGGTGTCATTTTAAAGCTAAGTCATGCTAACGGTGGCTATCAATAAAGCACCCAGGTTGACTTTTTCTCAGTACATAACGTAAAATAACTGTTCGTATATCTGATGCTGAAACAGTTTGTAAAAGGTACAGCCATAAACCCTTCATAAAGTAGCTAATGCATTGCAGTGGAGTAGAAAACTTGTTTTTCTCAGCTTGTGAACGTTTTACAGAAGTTCTTACAGGACAAAGTATCAACGTATAATGTAAAACAACATGATGTATTACTGTAGTTTATATTAGTATCTAAAGTTGTTAAAAATAGCTCAACCTTATTCAGTTGTAGTAAAGAAATAAACATATATCAAATGCAGGAGTAATAATACCTTTGCCCATTGGACCTCCACCTCTGCCAGCTCAGCCTCTGTTTCTGTTAACTGAGCCAATGGTAGGTGGTCTTTCAGCTGATGTGGAAGCTGGCAGTGTAAAGCCACATGCAAACATTGCCAATAAAAGAAACAGGAGGCTGCCAAATCCCGCAATATTAAAACACCGGAAATTCAGGGTGTTTCAAAGCGTTAATAACTCTAAACTAATATGGGATTCAACACATAAACCAAAAGGCATTCTTTGTGCACACTTAAATATACGAAGTATTCTAACAAACAGTGATCAGGTCCATCACCTTCTCACTGACTCCAATATTGACTTCCTTTGCCTATCTGAGACATGGCTCCATGAATCTTCGCCTTCAGCAGGACTCTCTGTACCTGCTTATTAAATGTTCAGAACAGACAGACAGGGTTCCAAGGGAGGAGGTGTCATGATTTATGCCAAATACACTTTCAATTGTAATGAGATACATGCTACAGATGATAATGGATTAGAATGTCTTGGACTAACTGTTTCTTTGTCACAGCAAATGTCTTTTATTCGTGTCATTATTTATAGGCCTCCTTCATCAAATGTGGATTTTTTTGAAAAGCTGGAGGTTTTATTCAAACAACTCAATCTTGCAAAAGAGGTGATTATAATGGGTGACTTAAGTGCTAATTGGGAATTTAATAAAGTTAGGAAAAACTGAAAAAGGTTATGAATGATATGGATATGACTCAGGTAATTAATGGCCCTACGAGAATTACAAACTCCACCAGCACCCAGATTGAGCTACAGTGGCTTGCAAAAGTATTCATAGCCCTTGAACTTTTCCACATTTTGTCACAATACACGCCACAAACATACATATATTTTATTGGAATTTTATGTGAAAGACCAACACAAAGTGTCACACAATTGTGAAGTCCAAAGAAAATTATACATGACTTTACATTTTTTTGACAAATAAAACACTGAAAAGTGCAGCGTGCAAAAGTAAAACCTGAGTTAATACTTTGTGGAACCTTTTGCTGCAATTCCAGCTGCAAGTCTTTTGGGGTCTGTCTCTACCAGCTCTGCACATCTGGAGACTGAGATTTCTGCACTTTCTTCTTTCAAAACAGCTCAATAGATGGAGAAAGTTTGTGAACGGCGGTTTTCAGATCTTGCCACAGATTCTCAATGGGATTTAGGTCTGGACTTTGACTGGGGCATTGTAACACTTGAATATGTTTTGTTCTAAACCATTCTATTGTAGCTCTGGTGTTATGTTTAGTTTGGTGTCCTGCTGGAAGGTGAACCTCCAGTCTCAAGTGTTTATGTTTAGGATGGTGGTCCTGCTGGAAGGTGAACCTCCAGTCTCAAGTCTTTATGTTTAGGATGGTGGTCCTGCTGGAAGGTGAACCTCCAGTCCCAAGTCTTTATGTTTAGGATGGTGGTCCTGCTGAAGAGCAGCATCCAGAGCATGATGGTTCCACCACTATGCTTGACAGTGGGGACGGTGTGTTCAGGGTGATGTGCAGTGTTCGGTTTCCGCCACACAAAACGTTTTGCATTGAGGCCAAAAAGTTCCATTTTGGTGTCATGTGACCAGAGCACCATACTCTTTCCATTTCCGGACAATGGATTGAACAGTGCTCCGTGAGATGTCTAACCCTGCTTTAAACGTCTCCACAACTTTATCTCTGACCTGTCTGGCGTGTTCCTTGGACTTCATGGTCCTGTTTGCTCCCCAATATTCTCTTAACAGAACAGCTGTATTTGTACTGAGATTAGATTACACACAGCTGGACTCTATTTAGTCATCAGGTCAAGATTCAATCATTCAGCAGTCATCAGGCAACTTCTGAAGGCAGTTGGTTGAACTCAGAGAAAAGGAGCTGAATACTTTTGCACGCTGCACTTTTCAGTGTTTTATTAGTGAACAAAATGTAAAGTCATGTATAATTTTCTTTCTACTTCACAATTGTGTGACACTTTGTGTTGGTCTTTCACATAAGATTCGAATAAAATATATTTATGTTTGTGGCGTGTAATGTGACAAAATGTGGAAAAGTTCAAGGGCTATGAATATTTTGCAAGCCACTGTAGCTTTTACTAATAGGCCAGAAAGGATCTTGAAGTCATACAATATGCGCACAGGAATGTTTGATCACAATCTTATAATGGTCACAAGAAAATTAAATAAATAGAGCTTCAAACCCTTGGCCGCCACTGATTTCTATAGGATACCAAAACAGGAACAACAAAACTTCCAAGATTCAATCAAAGAAGTAAACAGGGGACTCAGACTTCTGGTTTGGTGGCTGATGGAGTAAGACATGCTTGCGGGGGATCCTGCAATACTCTTTTGAATGAACATTAGGGCTATATCCAGTACCTCATTTTGACTCCACGGGCTCGCTGTAACTGAATTACCTGTTGATATGCCTCCGAAAACCCAAGATACGAACAACCCGGCGACTATGTCAACGAAGCCTGCCCCCTCAGATACATCCTCACCGCACAGAGCAGCTGCTAATGCACCGGAGGAAATGGCTGCCGTCCCAAGCATGGCTTATGTGGACTATAAGGCTGAGTTGCTCGCTGCTCTTCGAGAAGAAATGGTAGGCATTTTTAAAGCTGAATTAATGACAAACAACCTGACCCAGATAAAGTCCGAGCTGCAGAGCGTGAAGACGGAGCTGAACGCTAACATGGCGGCTATCAGGTCGGAAATGGATGTGCTGAGGGTGATGGTGAGTGATATGGAGAGTCCGCTGTCGACATGCACCGATGATGTGGTTTCACTCAAAAGTAAAGTGGACAAACTTGCGGCCCAACTTGTCACTCTTGACAATAAATGTGAAGATTTGGAGGTGAGGTCCCGCAGTAACAACATCAGGATAATAGGGCTGCCTGAGGAGCACGGAGCGGTCGATGCGGCCACGGTTTCTACCCTGCTCAAAGACGCCTTTGGCCTGGGAAAAGAGCCCCTTGTGGACCGTGCGCACCGATCCCCACAGCCTAAACCGAGACCAGGTCAACGCCCTCGTCCCATAATAGCACATTTACACTATTATGCAGACTGTGTTGATATCCTTCAACATGCCAGACTCCAGCAGCGGATTAAGGTGGGAGATTCAACCATTTTCCCGGATCTCACGACAAAGACAGCAAAAGCCCGCACAGTCTTCAATGATGTTGGACGCTCAGGGACATTGCTACATCCAGCTCGCCTCCGGATCACAAGAGGAGACGTGACAAAGGAGTTTACATCACCTGGTGAAGCTGCAGCTTATGTGAAAACATTAAAATAGACGGGTTTGTTACTGTAAGGTTCCGGTTCATGTTACTTTCTAAAACGGTGGTGGGTTAGGGTTAGCACTGCAACAGCACTGTTACGAAACAATCCTGACCAGAATTCCATTATTGTAGACATTTTGTGTTAATTTTTATATAAACAGCTCCATGACTCCCAGTGCTCTAATTAGCAGCCAGCACACTTATGTTTGTGGATATTTCGTAAAGTTAAGGACCTTGTTGACTTAAAAATTTTGATTATTATGTGGAAAGCAAAACAAAAAAAAATTGCCAAGCGATGTTCAAAATTATTTTGTTGCACAAACCGTTTGCCAGAGGAGAAAACATAATTTTCAGAACATGCTTGCACGGACATCGTTGAAACAGAAATGTCCATCGGTGTATGGAGTAAAACTGTGGAACTCTTTAAGGTGGAATTTAAATGTTGTTTAAATGTTTACAAATTTAAGAAAATGTACAAATAGATAATTTTGAGAGATTGTGAAAATAATTGAAATTTTTTTTTTACTGTAACTGTTGAACTGTAAACAGAGTTTAGCATTTTACCATTTTCAGGTGGTGGTGTGCCTCCAGATTCGTCCAAAGAAAAAAGTGTGTCTTGATTCAAAAAGGTTGAAAAACACTGCTCTAAGGCACTATTGTGGGAGTCCTTAAAAGCATGTCTGCGGGGTCAGATCATTTCATATTCTGCACATATAAAAAAATTAAGGATGTCAAATATTCTGAAACTTTCATCTGATCTAGAATCAGTGGACCAACAATTTGTGATCTGCTCCATCTGTTGACCTTTCAAAGCGTCGTGTGGCCTTACAAACTGAGCTAGACCTTATAACAACTAATTACGCCTGTTACTCCACTCCCGTTCTCGATACTATGAACATGGTGACAAGTCTAGTAGGTTACTAGCCCACCAGCTGCGTCGTCAAGCAGTCTCACGTTTAATACCCCGCATTAAAGATGGATCTGGAGCACCTCCTATAGACCAATCTCTTTAATGAATGTAGAGATAAAGATTCTGGCAAAGGCCTTGGCCTGCCGGCTCGATAATATTCTTCCAACAATAATTTCTAACGAACAAACTGGCTTTATAAAGGGGTGTCAGCTCTATTATAATCTTCGCTCTTTGTTAAATGTCGTCTATTCAAAAGAAACAACTGTTAATCCTGAAGTAGTAATATCAATTGACGCCGAAAAAATCATTCAATCAGGTTGAATGGAATTATTTATTTTCAGTCTTAGCTAAATTTAGATTTGGCAAAAGCTATATATCATGGATACACCTTCTTTATACACTCCCCTGTGCCAGTGTCACCACTAACAACATCCGGTCTGGATACTTTTTCTTAAATAGAGGTTGTAGACAGGGTTGCCCTCTGTCCCCCCTCTTGTTTGCACTTGCAATAGAGCCCTTGTCTATTTATTTGAGGAACTCCCCTATTTTTAACGGCATCACCAAGACTCACACAGAATTTAAATGATCATTATATGCCGATGATTTATTGCTGTATGTCATAGACCCAGTAAGAGCGTGCCCTGCTATTGTTTCATTCTTTCATAGATTCGGTCGGTTCTCAGGGTATACAGTCAATGTTGCCAAGAGCGAATGCTATCCTGTCAATAAACGGGCAATGCAACTCCCCCAATATGACATTCCTTTCAAATTATGCCCTTCGGGGTTTAAGAGTCTCAGGGTCCGCATAGCTAGATCTTTTAAATCTCTTTATTCTGAAAATTTCTCTCCCCTTTTCGCTGATATTAAGGCAGATGTTCAAAAGTGGGGGTCCCTCCCTCTCTCTTTTATTGGGAGAATAAATACAGTTAAAATGAGTGTATTGCCAAAATGTTTATTTTTATTTCAATCTCTGCTTATATTTTAACCAAAAAGTTTTTTAAAACAGTAGACTCCTTTATTTGTCATTTTTTGTGGAATGGCAAAATGCCTAAAGTTACACAAAAAATACTCCAAAACTGTTAGTTTTATGGTGGCCTCTCACTGCAAAACTTTCAATTTTACTACTGGGCATCAAACATAACTAAAATTAAATTCTGGTCCAAGCCATCCAGCACAACTTGAGCCCCGTCTCCACCGCACACAAGTGCCGGGGCGGAGCGGAGCGGTACGGAGCAGTTCGGAAGCACTAACCCCGACCGAAATTTTGGGTCGTGTCTCCACTGCAGAGAGGAGCATGAAAAGTGGGCGGGGCTTATGAGCTCCGCAGAAATGTGACATTATAACAGAAAAGAACGTCGTCAGATGTAGATCTTATGAATCCTCTGTTGTTGTTTTAATTCTCCACTTTGCACTGTTATTTTTTGCAGCGGAAAAAAAAAAAAGTTACTTTTTGCAGCAGTCATTTTTTGCAGTGGAGAGCTGCAGCCACAACTTCCGTGTTTGTTGTGAGAGAGCGAGTCGCTCGGCCACTTGCCGACGACTTGGGGCGACATGCCCCGCACTCGAGCGCTCGGGTGTGGGGCAAATGGCCGGAGCGTTCCCCCCGGTTGGCTGAGGCACAGACACGGGAGTCTGAGCTTTCTGCTCAAACGCAGGAAGTTCTCCACTCCGGCGCCTCCGTGTTCCGGCGCTGTGCTGCCGGAACACGGAGGCGCCGAGCTCCGAGCTCCTTTTCACCGCTTCCGCGGTCCGTCCCCGCGATAAAGCGCCACTGACCGCGGCTGAACAGAACGCTGACCGCCTCTGGAAAGCGGAGCTGCCGGAGCGCGGTCAGCGCCGGAGACGAAAGCTCCAGACTCCGGTGTCACGGACGCGCATCAGCGCCACGGCGAGCGCTATGCTGCAAACAGAAAACTCCAACGCGATGCAAAGTCCCTCCCCCCGGTCTCCCCCTGCCTCAAGTCGCTGTTTCACCACAAACACTAAAGTTGAGCAGCAAAGAAAAGAAAATGAAAATAAAAACAACCAGAGCACAGCTGACCACACTGACAGAGGATTCATCCAGCCAGCACATTAAAATATTGAGGGCGTGTAGTAAATCACTGACCAATCAGCAGACAGCAGCTCAAGCTCAGACCCGTTCCATGGTCCTGGTACCCCAACGGAAGGGGAGCGGAAAAGCGGTCGCCTTTGGAGCGGTCTAGAGCGGTTTAGACTGCATTCCATGTCGTGACACGCGAGCCGGAGCGGTTTAGACCGGTCTAGGCCGGTAATTTTTGTGCGGTGGAGACGGGGCTTTGGTGTCAATTAGAAGCACAGTCGGTCCCCTCAGCCTCTCTTTCTGCCTTATTGACCGGCCCGGTCACTGTTCACCCCTCTGGCCTCACCAGCAACCCTGTGGTTATCACCACCCTTAAGATATGGCTTCAATTTAGGAAGCAGTTTAAATTTACTTCCCCACAGTCACAACCCCACTGTTAAAATAGCCTGTGTTCAAACCACCATTTACCGATCCCACTTTCTCCTTATGGCAGGATAGAGGACTGAAATCCTTTAAAGATTTTTATAAGGAGGGGGTCTTTTGTGCTTTTGCTGACCTGGTTACTGAATTCAATCTTCCACCCACCCATCTTTTCAGATATCTTCAGGTGAGGAATTGTGCAAAATCCTTGTTCCACAATTTTCCTCATCTTCCACTAAGGCAGTGGTTCTCAATTATTTTCTGTCACGCCCCCCCTAGAGGACAGAATTTTTTTCAGGGCCCCCCCCCCCCGAATTGTACTACCATTGAGAACTTGATAATATTTATTTATTTATCTGTATAAACCACTGTATCAGTTGCTGGCACCAGCATTCTGCATACAATCGCCTGATTATCAAAATAAATCTCTATGGTGTGAGGTTTTATGCACCTTGCGATGTGGTGGGCAACTTTGTAAGAGGCTAACAGGCTTTTTTGTTTACTGATGCCGCGCTGACACAATGACCGGCTTGTTGGCGATACTCATGGAGTTTACCATGAAAAAACTCCAGTGGCTTACTGACATAACGGGTGTATGGTCTCCAGGTGTATGGTCTCCAGGTGTATGGTGTATGGTCTCCAGGTGTATGGTGTATGGTCTCCAGGTGCCGTCTTCATTTATTTGGTTTCATGCTCCGCTGCCAGAGTTTTTAGTCATAAAACACAAACGGGTGTTTCCTGGTTCCCGACGTGTTCACGGTAAACCCAAGGGCGATGTAGCATCGTCATATCTCCTGCTCTTACTAGCTTTATGTTTACTCTCACCTGTTTTCTTTTCCTCTGACGCCTCATCCTTTTTTCTTTTCACTCCTGTCAGAAACTTCTCCACCTCTCCTCCTCCTCCTCCTCCAGCTCTGTACACCGGTGTTCATGTGTCGTACTTCTTCTTCTCTACTGGGTTGAACAGGCAGCCTGTTGATTAGTTTGAGCACTGCTGCCACCTAGTGGCTGGAGGCCCTTTTTTTATTGTTCAAGCATGAATAAAGACACTAATACTGAAAGTCGCGCCCGCCTCGCGCCCCCCCTGACACCCCACCACGCCCCCCCAGGGGGGCGCGCCCCACCATTTGAGAAGCACTGCACTAAGGCAACCATGGGATGAACTTTTACAACTTAATCCTTTACAAAGGTCTTCAATCTCGAAGATATATAGTTTAATTTGAATTGAATGGTGTATACAAACATTTAATGCTGACACTAATGTGCCTTGGTATATTTGAATGCCTTTGATATTATTGTATACGCATCAATAAAAATATGAAACAGAAAAAAGTAAATTGGGATGAATTGCTCACTGGCACACATTTAGAGATGGATTGTTCTAATATGGCCAACAAAATACAAAAAATTATTATACAATTTACATGGATGATTAAACTAAAAGCTCGAAAGAATGGTCTTCCCTGGTTAAACAAATGTATTCTTGTTGGGTAAAAAACCTGCAAGAATGAGAAAAGAGAGACAGCCCCAGTATCGAGAGCAATAAAGAGTCAAAACAATAAGTCAGCTTGTACAAGAAAAGAGAAATGAATCACCTCAGGAGCTGAAGTTCATCCATCTGCCAAGATCTTCATTTCTCTGCCCCGTTTTATTCAAAGTTAAAGTAGGCGGCTACATTTTCATACACAGACAAAGCAGGTTAACACTCCTGTGTGTGTGTGTGTGTGTGTGTGTGTGTGTGTGTGTGTGTGTGTGTGTGTGTGTGTGTGTGTGTGTGTGTGTGTGTGTGTGTGTGTGTGTGTGTGTGTGTGTGTGTGTGGTTACACTTCTATATGGTTCACACAGTTGAAGCAGGAGTCTCAGATCAGAGGCCAGAGACCTTGAAGAGTCTCAGAGTGGTACAGTTTCAATAATACAAAGACTCGTGCCCTTGCAGGTGTGAAACAGTGAACAGTGGTGATAATAGACATGCATGAATCAACGATAACTTACAAAATGTTAATTCCCATTATATCAAGTACCAATAATAAACATAAAGTACAAATTCACCTAACAATTCTGAAACTCATGAAAGAACGAGATCACTCTTTGAAGTTGTCAATCAAATTAGGACACAACAGACACCAAATTACTTCATTGAGAAATAGGGTAGTGAAAGAAATAAGAAAATCGTGCAAGGGGGAATTCTAAATTAACCTGGAATTATATTTAAAAAGTATTGGGTGATTCCCAAAAAACCCAAAACAAAACTAATGCAAATTCAATTAAATGGAAACATCCTGACAGAACATCAAGTGATGGCTGATGCTTTTAACAACTACTTCATTGAGTCTGTGTCAGAAATCTCTTATATGTTTACAGTAAATCAAAGGAAGGAATACTCTGCATTGTCTGCAACGCAGTCCTTTACCAGTACAAATATTACTATTTGTACTGGTAATATTAATATTTCCGAGACAAAAGTTATTGATCTCATTCAATCACTCAAACCATCTAAGGCAGGGGTGTCAAACGTTCGGCCGGCGAAATGTTTATATGAAGTATAAAAATGAGCTGCAATTTTTCAATAAACTGCTGTTCAAATTGCGTCCACTGGGTGGCGCACTAGCAATTGTGTTAAGGAAACACCCCGGTTTATTCCGGGGCAGAGCAAGCAAGCAAGGTCAAGCAAGCGCAGCCAATCAGGATGAGCTACTTTGTGTTTGGCCCGCCCTAATTATTACGGCTTCTACTTTTAGCATAATATGCTTTGTCAGCCTCCTTGTCCCAATATGTCACCGTCAAAAAAGAGAAAAGTGGACGCAGAGTGTAGAGTTCCAAGAAAAATGGTCATCCTGCTATTTCTTCACAGAAGTGAAGGGAAAGCAGTATGTTTGGTGTGTTCACTGCATGTTGCAGTGCTGAAAGAATATAACCTTCGTCGCCACTACGTGAGTCTTCATGCCGACAAATATGACACATTCCCAGGACAGCGGAGAAAAGAGAAGGTGGATGAACTGTTGTCAGGCCTGAAGAAACAGCAGTGTGTTTTTACTCACAGCCGAGACGTCAGTGACGCTGCGGTGGAAGCTAGCTACATCATTGCTAACGAAATGGCAGTTGCTCCAAAACCATTTAGTGAGGGTGAATTCATTAAAACGTGCATGGTGAAGGCAGCGGAGGTCTTGAGCCCTGAAAAGACACAGACTTTTGCAAATATCAGCCTGACAAGAAACACCATTGCAGACAGGTTTTCCATCTTTCCGTGGATTTGGACAGCCAGTTAAAGAACAAAGTAAACGCCTTTATTGCATTTTCAGTTGCAATCAATGAAAGCAGGACATTACAGATGTTGCGCAACTGGCCATTTTCATCCGCAGAGTAGACGATACATTGATCGTCACCGAAGAGTCTGTGGAGATGGTGCCAATGTCAGATACAACGACAGCCGCTGATATTTTCGGCGCCCTGGACCGGGTCGGAGTGGACACTGGCCAGGTTCCCCCAACTTGACAAAGCTGTGGTCCATGTTTGGAACCACGTATCTTTGTGAGCAGGTTTTCTCTGTAATGAGCATTAATAAAACAAAGCTGCGCTCCAGGCTCACGCACAGACACTTGAATCACATCCTGAAGTTGGCCGTCACTCAGAATGTGACGCCTGATATTGATGGTAAAAGCTAAAAGATGCAGGTATCGGGAGTCAAATAATCAATGTAATCCCACTCAAAGTGCTGCATGAGACACCTTCATATAGTTCTGTGATCTATGACACAGTTCTGTGAATCACTATGTTTGTGTTCTTTGTCGTCAGAATTTTCAAAAAACTTGAAGGGATTTATGATCAATAGTATTGTTGTTTGCACTATTTTGGACACACTGTCCTCAGGCTCCAGCTTTGTCTTTATATGTATTTCTGTTGATGTGTATTGTTTTTAATTTAATTTATTTTGTTTTATTTGTATATTTAACCTATTCTTGATTTGTGACTGGTTCTTGCACTTGTTGGATGCAACAGGATTTTATTATTTTTATCTACATTGCTGCCTGAGGAATGACACCCTGATGTAGTTCTGTGGTCTGTGATCCTGTTCTGGTTCTGTGAAATACCGAGGCATTGTGTGTTCTTTGTCCTCAGAATTCTGTTAACAGTGTTTTATGATTTATAGTGATGATGTGTTTGCACTATTTTGGACAGTATTAAAACAAAGAAAGCCATCTGAAGTTGTTGTTTTTAAGTTATATACCATGATTTTACTGGTCCGGCCCGCTTGGGAATAGATTTTCCTCCATGTGGCCCCTGAGCTCAAATGAGTTTGACACCACTCATCTAAGGCAAACGATGTTTGATGTTTGATGTTGGAATGGATACGAACATGCTCAAAGATTTAGGTTCAGCTCTCGCCACTCCCATTGCCTCAATCATTAATCTTTCAATTTCATCTGGTCACTTTCCAAAGGCCTGGAAATCTGCTATGGTTACCTGTGTCTTTAAATCTGGTGACTCAAGTTCTCTGCATAACTACCGCCCAATAAGCATTATTCCGGCCATTTCCAAAATCGCAGAAAAATGGGTGGCTCAGCAGATTGTCCATCACTTAAACAGCAGCCCCCCCTCTCTCCACGCCATGCAGTTTGGTTTCAGATCCAAGCATTCCACTGAAATGGCTAAATGCCTCTTTATTGAGAAAATAAAATCCTTTCTTGATAAGGATGGAGTTGTAGGGCCGGCGTTTTTGGATCTCAGGAAAGCATTTGATACAGTAAATCAATCTGTTCTTCTTGCCAAGCTCTCAAAATGTAACTTCTCTCACAACGCTGTGAGCTGGATTGAATCATATCTACATGATCGAACACAATCTGTATCAGCGAACAACTGCAGATCTGACTTTCCCCAACCCAAGCCTCCGAAGTCCCTCAGGGGTCAATATTACACCCCCTTTTATATAGCCTTTATATTAATGATTTGCCCACTGTTTGTCCTGAAGCTGAATGCTTAATGTATGCAGATGACATGGTTTTCTTTGTTCGTGGTCGTACCAAAGACACTGTTGCCACAAAACACATTAAAACAATGTCCTGTGTCACATCTTGGTAGCAGGAACGCTGTCTCCACCTAAACCTTTCTAAAACCGTAGGCATGTATTTCACTAAAACAAATAGAGTACCACCTGACCCCGACATACATGTTAATGGAGAAAAAATACAAATTGTCAGCCAATATAAATATCTTGTGTTAATAATAGATTCACAGCTTTCCTTTAAAGCCCATATTGACAAGCTGTGTAAAAAAATCAAGTTAAATCTCGCGAACTTTCATGGAGAAACAGGAACAGGGCCTTCAGTACTGGACATGGAGGAACAGACCCTTCAGTACTGGACATGGAGGAGCAGGAACAGGCCCTTCAGTACTGGACATGGAGGAGCAGGAACAGGCCCTTCAGTAATGGACATGAGGGAGCAGTAACAGGCCCTTCAGTACTGGACATGAGGAGCAGGAACAGGCCCTTCAGTACTGGACATGGAGGAAAAGACCCTTCAGTACCGGACATGAGGAGCAGGAACAGGCCCTTCAGTAGTGGACATGGAGGAACAGACCCTTCAGTACTGGACATGAGGAGCAGGAACAGGCCCTTCAGTACTGGACATGGAGGAACAGGAACAGGCTCTTCAGTACTGGACATGGAGGAACAGGAACAGGTCCTTCAGTACTGGACATGGAGGAACAGGCCCTTCGGTACTGGACATGGAGGAACAGGAACAGGCTCTTCAGTACTGGACATGGAGGAACAGGAACAGGTCCTTCAGTACTGGACATGGAGGAACAGGCCCTTCGGTACTGGACATGGAGGAACAGGTCCTTCGGTACTGGACATGGAGGAACAGGCCCTTCGGTACTGGACATGGAGGAACAGACCCTTCAGTACTGGACATGGAGGAACAGGAACAGGCCCTTCAGTACTGGACAAGGAAGAACAGGAACAGGCCCTTCAGTACTGGACAAGGAAGAACAGGAACAGGTCCTTCAGTACTGGACACGGAAGAGCAGGACCTTCAGTACTGGACATGGAGGAACAGGAACAGGCCCTTCAGTACTGGACATGGAGGAACAGGAACAGGCCCTTCAGTACTGGACATGGAGGAACAGGAACAGGTCCTTCGGTACTGGACATGGAGGAACAGACCCTTCAGTACTGGACATGGAGGAGCAGGAACAGGCCCTTCAGTACTGGACATGGAGGAGCAGGAACAGGCCCTTCAGTAATGGACATGAGGGAGCAGTAACAGGCCCTTCAGTACTGGACATGAGGAGCAGGAACAGGCCCTTCAGTACTGGACATGGAGGAGCAGGAACAGGCCCTTCAGTACTGGACATGGAGGAACAGGCCCTTCAGTACTGGACATGGAGGAACAGACCCTTCAGTACCGGACATGAGGAGCAGGAACAGGCCCTTCAGTAGTGGACATGGAGGAACAGACCCTTCAGTACTGGACATGAGGAGCAGGAACAGGCCCTTCAGTACTGGACATGGAGGAACAGGAACAGGCTCTTCAGTACTGGACATGGAGGAACAGGAACAGGTCCTTCAGTACTGGACATGGAGGAACAGGCCCTTCGGTACTGGACATGGAGGAACAGGCCCTTCGGTACTGGACATGGAGGAACAGGAACAGACCCTTCAGTACTGGACATGGAGGAACAGGAACAGGCCCTTCAGTACTGGACAAGGAAGAACAGGAACAGGTCCTTCAGTACTGGACATGGAGGAACAGGCCCTTCAGTACTGGACACGGAAGAGCAGGACCTTCAGTACTGGACATGGAGGAACAGGAACAGGCCCTTCAGTACTGGACATGGAGGAACAGGAACAGGCCCTTCAGTACTGGACATGGAGGAACAGGAACAGGTCCTTCGGTACTGGACATGGAGGAACAGACCCTTCAGTACTGGACATGGAGGAGCAGGAACAGGCCCTTCAGTACTGGACAAGGAAGAACAGGAACAGGTCCTTCAGTACTGGACACGGAAGAGCAGGACCTTCAGTACTGGTCATGGAGGAACAGGAACAGGCCCTTCAGTACTGGACATGGAGGAACAGGAACAGGCCCTTCAGTACTGGACATGGAGGAACAGGAACAGGTCCTTCGGTACCTGTAGAGATTTAATCCTGGACGAGTCGGAAACTGAATCCCTTTTCGAGCCATTTAAATTTGTTTTCTATGATATTAGAGATGTGAACATTTTGTAAAGAAATCGTTGACAAAAGACAAACACACATATAGCTGAACACATAAAGTAGCCCATATTAATGTGTTTATTGTATATGGCTGTTCATCAAAATAAATATACAATAAATATTACAAATGAAGCTTTATCTCCTGTATATAGTATATCATTTTTATATATAAAAAAACATTGAATCTCAATTCTGAGGCTGTTGAAAACTTGAAACACGCCCACTTCAAGTTTAGGCCCCGCCCATTGTACAGCTACAGATACAGATCATTTTGATCGTTCAGACAGTCAGTACAGATACGGATACAGATCATTTAGATGGTTGAACAGATACAGAGAGTGGTGTACGTGCTCATACCTAGTTTAAATGATAACAGTGAAAGTACATCATATGTATCACATGGTAGAAACTTTACAACAATAGCTATGAGATGTTGGCTTATAAAATAAGTCATTTTCAGAAAAAGAGCATTTTTAACTGACTAGCCTCAAGCTGATTTAGAATATAAACATACTTGAACTTAAAATCCTTCTTCTCACCTATAAAGCTCTAAACAACCAGGCTCCATCATATCTTAAAGAACTGTTAGTCCCGTATCTCCACAGAAGAACACTTGGTTCTCAGAGTGCTGGCTTACTGGAGGTTCCGAGGGTTTCTAAAAGTAGAATGGAGGCGGAGCCTTCAGTTCTCAAGCTCCCGTCTTGTGGAACCAGATCCCAGTTTCAGTTAGGGAGGCTGAAACAGTCTACTTTTAAGGCCAGACTCAAAACTTTTCTATTCTATAAAGCTTACAGTTAGGGCTGCTTTAAAACACCCCCCATCCCCACCTCTCTCACTGCCTCTCTCTCCATCTCTCTCTCTACACCTTGATCTGTGTCAGCTCTCCTCAGTGTCCCATCAAAACATGAATTAAATATTTACAGAAGTGTGAGGGTTTACTCACTTTAGTGAGATAGTGTACATATCACCAGCCTTTATACAATAAAAACAAACATTCTAGTATTTATGGAGAGGAGGTGGAATTTGATAAGTTATACTTCTTTCTGTGTTTGGTGACATATTTTGATTATTATGAAGTGTTTATTTGATTTTGTGCACACCAGCTCCCCCTCCCGAAAGGGGAGCTGGAACGGTGACGGGACCCGGGGGAACTCCGGGGGGCCTCTTGGAACTGGGACGGAACCCGGGGAATCTCTGGGGGGCCTCCAGGAACCGGGACGGGACCCGGGGGAATCTCTGAGGGGCCTCCTGGAACCGGGACGGGACCCGGACGGGGAACTTCTAGGAACCGGGACGGGACCCGGACGGGGAACTTCGGGACGGAACCCGGACGGGACCCGGACGGGGAACTTCGGGACGGAACCCGGACGGGACTTCTTGGAACCGGGGTCGGAACAGGAACGGGAACAGGAACCACCCCGGGGAGGACAACACCGACGCACCGCCACACGGAGTGAAGACTAGGCAATCCTCTGGCACCGGACCCTCCTCCCTGCAGGGCTTAAGAATGCAAGGCAATCAATCAGCTGATTGCCTGCAGGAGTGCCAGAGAGGATCCGGTGCTGGAGCGAGGTGTGTGACTCCTGACATAAACTCTAAAATGCTGGAGTATAGACCTATGATTTTTCACATCTTAATAATAAACTGTTCAAGTCACGAGCGCTGCTGCATTTTTCTCATGTCCAAAATACTGCATGAAGATATTACTGGTTGTTAGAGCAACATAAAACTGTGACACACACACAATACAACCGCAGTCGTAACAATTGTATATCACACAATAATGTGTGGCCATAAATGATCCTATATTATACATTCAGAAATAATATAAAATACAATCATGTATTGGCATAAATACTCAGGCTACACGTGCTATATAGATAAAAAGGGAAAAAAAACAATATACACTGTACTACATTCAAGAAAGTAGCTTTTAATGTTGCGTTATTGGCTAATTAACTCATTCTGAATGTTCCACGAGCATTTCCCCATTTCATTCTGTCCCATTTTATTTAGAATTGTCCCATTTTATTTTGAATGAACCCTTCCTGTCTGACAGTGGAGAGAGCCTGAGAGTGGAGGTCCTGCAGCCAGACACTCTTGAAAGGCCTTATCTCATATCTATGCATTATCTACAAAACCAGCAATTCAAGATTCAACGCAACCGTTTTGATATAACATCTAAATAGCTAGCATGTATCAGGGTTTTAGGTCTGAGGGCAGTGTGGCCGTGCCAAAGCCATGAAATGCTCAGAGTATTCCAGAAGTTTGAGCTGAGAAGGCTTCTGTAGTCCGATGAGTAGCAGTAGTTCCATACACACCAGCCTCACAGATATTGGGCCCAGATCCCTGCTCTCCTTCAAGCAGTTCTCCCCCAAGAGAACCGGCTGCTAGAACAATGGGAAGGTAATGGAACAGCAGGGGGGAGGACAGGGACCTGAGGGCCACAAGCCCCAGGTTGGAAAAGCCTCATCATTGGTCAAACCTGACCTGGACACAACTTGGTCAAACTGTCTCCCAACCAACTGTCCCCTCTTCTCACCCTGGTCTCCTACCAGGGACCAGGCCCCCTCTTCTCACCCTGGTCTCCTACCAGGGACCAGGTCCCCTCTTCTCACCCTGGTCTCCTACCAGGGACCAGGTCCCCTCTTCTCACCCTGGTCTCCTACCAGGGACCAGGTCTCTGCTTCTCACCCTGGTCTCCTACCAGGGACCAGGTCCCCTCTTCTCACCCTGGTCTCCTACCAGGGACCAGGTCCCCTCTTCTCACCCTGGTCTCCTACCAGGGACCAGGTCCCCTCTTCTCACCCTGGTCTCCTACCAGGGACCAGGTCCCCTCTTCTCACCCGGGTCTCCTACCAGGGACCAGGTCCCCTCTTCTCACCCTGGTCTCCTACCAGGGACCAGGTCCCCTCTTCTCACCCTGGTCTCCAACCAGGGACCAGGTCTCTGCTTCTCACCCTGGTCTCCTACCAGGGACCAGGTCCCCTCTTCTCACCCTGGTCTCCTACCAGGGACCAGGTCCCCTCTTCTCACCCTGGTCTCCTACCAGGGACCAGGTCCCCTCTTCTCACCCTGGTCTCCAACCAGGGACCAGGTCTCTGCTTCTCACCCTGGTCTCCTACCAGGGACCAGGTCCCCTCTTCTCACCCTGGTCTCCTACCAGGGACCAGGTCCCCTCTTCTCACCCTGGTCTCCTACCAGGGACCAGGTCTCTGCAGCACCAGGAAGACCAAGAGAGCACAAAGTGGACCACAAGAACCAAACCAAGGTTCCGCCCTCTGGTGAGCAGAACACAGTGTTTGGACTTTCCTTTTTCTCTTTTCCCTTTTTCTTTTTGTGGATCCTAAAAATCAGTATTATTGAAAAAAAACCAAAAACCAAAAACAACTTCGGGATATACTGGCACCGATACCAGTATTGGGTATCAGGTCCAACACTGCATGGAATACTCGTACTCCAAAAAATGTTCCTGATAAAACCCAGCAAGTGCGACATGATATCATCCATCAGCAACATGGAATGAAAGTGAGGATGAGAGAGGTCAGCAGTTTGACATTCTTTAATATTAATGAGAATGACACAAAGAAGACAGATAGTAAACTACCTTCTACCAAAATATCAAAAGGAGGCAAAAGCAACTTGATAACCAGAGAAATTCAAGAGATGTCGGTGGAGAATCAAAATGGCGGTGTTGCGGGCGCCGCCATACTTATCTACCGGTCGCCGCCATTTTGAAATAGTGCGTACCGGAAGTGACGTTCACAGACGCGACATACAGGAAGTGACGTTTCAGACCGCGAACGTCTGGAATTACGTTATCGGGGGCCGCCCCACCGGAAGTGACGTAGGAGGACCCACTCGCCGGAAAAAAACTGTGCGCCGCGCTGTTCAAACGCACATTTGTTTGCATTGCATTGTTTTCTTCACACGTGTACTCGAAGCTCAACAGAGTAAAGGATTGTCTTCTGCTAAGGTAAATAATTGCACTTTTTTCTATGTGTAAAGTATCAGCCTGCACTAATAAGAATGAAATGGTAGGTGGAGTTATACCAGTATTTAGAGACTATGGTTATACTCGCACTGGAAGACCGGAGCCAGATCACGCTTCACATCCTTCCATGTTCATCTATCCCCAACTGTGTCAGTCTGTCCACATATCTCTGCTGCTTTATTTCTCCGTCCAGACAACTCACAGTTTACTGTGTGCCTTCACTTATCACTCCTGCTAACTGCAGTTTCATCACAACATTTAGTTGCGATTACGTCCTAAATGGCTGAATTTTGTCACGTGGGTGAAAAACCTCAGTACAATGTGCATCAGCCTGCACTAATAAGTAGGACATGGTTGATAGGTGTCATGATATCAGTATTAGTGAGAGTAAGAGTTGTTGTATAGTTATGTTGGGAGCAATTCAAGTAAGATCAGCTCAAAGTTTATGTTGCTCTTTTTTTTATCTTTGTTCCATGTGTTGGTTTATTTAGACCCGTACTGGTATTTTTTATCATACTGCATTACTGGATATATACAACCTGACTGGGATTTCTGTGTTTTTATCAGTGCATCCAAATTAGAGAAAGTTTAATGGTTATGAGGGAGATTGATATCTTATATATAACATACTGCAATGAATCACTTGGATGCTTGTCAGTTTGCATTCATCAATGAGAGATCAGTACATTTGAACAAATACTAATGATTCTGATTGAAATATTTTTTCAGATGCAGTGTTCAATCAGAATGTCACGTCATCGTAGCAGCGAATGCTTGGGCATAGAGCATTCATATGCACACCCAACAATGCACACAGCATCTGTGCTGACCATGGATCCAGAGACCGTCAAGGAATTGAGTGTCACTCAACACTCCTATGACTCATCAATCAAGTTTGAGATTTTTTATGTAACATAAGCTCAATTTGTTTATTTTTATTCATCTGTATTGCAACAGATTTTCGAGATGCTGAAAGAGATGGAGGAGGTCACGGAAATCAAGAAGGGGGGCCTGAGACTCATCGGTTACATTTTTGATGTTATGCTTCCAGAAGTAAGACGATCAATCGAATGGAGGACATCATAGAAGTAGTGGTCAATATTTTGCATCTTTTGAAACCTATCTGCATGCACCTTGTCGATCTTTTTCAGATCATCATCAACATCCTGATGGCTGAAGGTCACACAAGGCTTCAAGCAGAGGTCATCATAGCCAGTGGGAGAAAGTTCTAACACGCTCCTGTCGTCTGTGCTCTCATCCTCCCTGCCGGATGTCCAACAATATCGTGGTTTGAAGTCTCCTGTCCCCATTTCCAGAGTGTATCTTTTATCTATGTGTCTGTCCTCTCCTCTATCCTCTCACCCCAACCGGCCAGCAGAATGCCGCCACCTCTGAGTCTGGTTTCTGCAAAGATTTCTTCCTGTTAGAGGGACTTTTTCCCTTTCCACAGTCGCTCACGCTTGCTCATGTGGATTTGTTGGGTTTTCTCTTTAAAAGTGCTTGTAAATATAATAAAGAACAATGACGTGATTCCTGGATGGTTTTATTCTTTTAAAGTTGTCAGAGGTACTTTTTGAAGGTTTGTCATGGACATTTACTCTGAAGTAACTACAGTTACTCTCCATTTTTGTAGTTTGTTTTGCTTAATGCACCACACATTGTCACTGGATGAATGAAGAAGGCAGATCAGTTTAGTAGCTGAACTCTACAGATGTGGTTCCAGCTGCAGTGTCTTGCTGAAATAGGTTCAGAGAGATATTGAATATGGAATATGATGGGGGGGGGGGGGGGGTTCTCCCTCTTCAATCCACTTGGTTCTGGACCTTATAAATACTCTGAGCTTTGTTCACATTATATCTCCTGGATGTTCCTCCAGTGTTCTTGTGCTTCTTCAAACTGAACATGATCCATGAAACCGTGACGGAACTGAAGCAGTGACGTCAGTTGTCCTTTTAAATATGGCGGCGACCACAAACACGCATGGCGGCGGCCAAAAACAAGTATGTCGGCAACCACAAACAAGCAGCGGTCATACACCGCCATTTTTATACCGCACTGGCGAGGTTTGCGTTTTGAGAGTAGTATGGCGCTGACCGTGAGCAATAATGGCGGCGTCCACAAACAAGTGTGTCGGCGGCCAATAACAAGCATGTCAGCGGCCGTACACCGCCATTTTTATACCGCACTGGCGAGGTTTCAATTCTGGAGGAGCTCGGTTGTATTGCGGATCATGTACTCTTGCCTCCCACCGACAGTGACGCTGTAATTGTGCGTCGGAACAAAACATATTGCATGTAGTACTGCCTCCCACCAACAGTGGCGCTGGGGTGGTGATTCGGATCAAAATGGCCAAACAAAATGGCGGCGGTGGATTCCCCACCGACGGCTTCTCGAGAAATTGGGATGAGCACTCAGCCAAAAGCCACTCATTAGTTTAACTGCTCAACAAGTAGTTTCAAGCAGTGCCACATACCACAGGCTCCATGCTACATGCGACATTCTTAAGAGCTTTGGGGCTTACACCCCAGCAATGCTACATGCTACCCATTATTAAAGAATGATACACCCAGTAACAGCGATCTGGATTGTGTGGAAGCACAGAGCAAGATCGGTACTTCAGTCTATTGCACATCGTTTGCGTATGGAGTATGAATTAGACTTAATGGTATTTAACAAGTACATGGTACCAGCAAATATTTAAAAGTACTCTTATTTGTTTTTTTTGTATTGAAAACAAAAGCTCTATCAGTGCATCCCTAAAAAAAAAAAAAAAAAAACTAAATAAAGATCATTTCATGTAAAGAAAACACACAAAAAACAAACTGCCAGAGATCACTTCAAACCCTTGAGCATTGAAAAGGGGTTTGCGAATGAGGATTCAGTGATTTAAACCTCACATCTCTGACATGAAGTCTCTGCTCTTCTCTTTTCTTTCATGGAGTCAGTATTTAAAGAGCTGTCTGAAGCCTTATGAAGAAGTTAAGGGTGTGTTTGAAAAAGATTAGTTCTCTTCAGATGAGGAGATTGAGTTCAGAGCAGCAGGTGGTGAAACTCTTCTGATGGGGGTGTTTCACTGCCTCAGACACCGACGAGCAACAGTCACTGACAGGTCTGAATTCTGCATCATTTTAGTAAAAAGCTGAAGTTGAAACACAAGTGGATATTTAAAGATGGTCAAAAACATTCAGAAAACTGTGTAATTCATCAAATGGATTACAAGATAGAATCTCCAGCAGATTACTTAACGGAGACCAAGGCATCTGGCTGATGATGAAAATCTCAGATTTGACAAGGAATTGAGAGATAAACAGGCAGGGAAAGACCATGTTTGATCTGTTCTGATGACTGCTGTTGGTTCACCATGTGGACACAATTCAACACAACAGGTACTAGGTTTGCATGCTCACTAGTAGAAAGGGAAAACATTCAATCAAAGCTGCTAGTAAAGGAGCGCTATCTCCTCTGGAAGCTGAGCTCCTCAGCAGAAAACAACTGTATCTCTCCCTGTGCCATGATTCCTCACTGAAAACAAAAAGAAGAAACTGAAACCAGCTACTGTTGATGAAATGAAGAAAAGGTGATGTTTTCAAGTAGGTAAAGTCCTCTGTAGGATACAACAGTTGAAAGATTGGTGAATGTTTTAAAGATGAATCCACAAGTTAGCTTTGCTACTCACAGGCAAAGAGGGTTCAGGAGGGTAGGTTTAGGGGTTAAGGTAGGGTTGGCTTGGGTGACGTAGGTCTGGGTTGCATTAGGGTAGGGCTAGGGTTAGTTTGGGTGAGATGGTAGGGTTAGGTTTGTGGTTTAGGGTAGGGTTGAGTTGAATGTAGGTTAGTGTAGCGTTGGGGGTAGGGTTAGGGTAGGGTAAGTTAAGGAAAAGGTTGGGTGAGACTGTCGGGTTGGGTTTGGGGTTTAGGGGTACGGCTTTTAGTTAGGGTTGGGGTCGGGGTGACATAGTATCAGGGTTAGGGTAGGGTCAGGAAAAGGTTGGGTGAGACTGTCGGGTTGGGTTTGAGGTTTAGGGTAGGGCTTTTAGTTAGGGTTGGGGTAGTGGTGACATAGTATCAGGGTTAGGGTAGGGTCAGGAAAAGGTTGGGTGAGACTGTCGGGTTGGGTTTGAGGTTAAGGGTAGGGCTTATAGTTAGGGTTGGGGTAGTGGTGACAGTAGACTTAGGGTTAGGGTAGGATTAGGAGTTTATGATAGGTTTAGCGGTGATGGTGGGGTTATTGGTTATGGTCGGTTGGGGTGACATTAACATTAGGGGTAAGGTAATGGTAGGGTTAGACTCGGATGACGGTAGGGTTAGGATTGGGTTAGAGCAGTGGGCCCCAAACTACGGCCCGCAGGCCGGATACAGCCACATTTGGCCCGGCCCCCTGAACAATACCAGAGATGCATTTCGATTTTTTTTCATATTTTTTTTTAATGGCAGTTGGCATCCATGAAGTTTCATTGCTGATGCCAACTGCCATAAAAAAAAAAATTAAATACAGTCAGGGCTCGACATTAAGGCTTGCCTGAACGTCCAGGGCTAGTAAAACTTTGCTTGGGCAAGTGAATCATCCACCCAGCTTGCCCGAATGGTCTAGTGGTTTTTTGCCGGTATTTTGACTTTTTTGGTCAAAATTCACTTGTTATCGCCAACAGTTCATGCCACCGCAGGGCGCCGCCATTTCTCGCACCAAGAGTGCGATCACGTGATTCTCACGTGAACGAAGATGATAGCATGGTGCTTGACGCCGCTTGCGGCCGCTATTTTCTTCCCGAGTCGAGATCCCCATTATGGTCAGTGACGCTGCGTCTTACCTGGGAAACATGCATTTTAATTGGATAGCGTCACGTAATTCCTCGGGATTCCCTCGGGGAAACTCCTTGCCGTCCACCATTTTGAATTGTTAACTTCCGTAAACATTCAGATCGTCACCCGAACATATTAAAAACCCACTCGAATTCAACACATAAAAACAACTTCAACTAAAATAACGTATTTTTGATTATTTTGACTTTCTAATCCTAAAGTTTCATAACTTTTTATGGCTCCGAAAAAATTTGAGTGAGCAGGAAAAGGAACGGGGACAGGACTTCATTTGTTATTGACCAATGTAATAGAGAAAAGACTTTTTTGCTATGAAGAACTGAGAGAGGGTTATTTGGTTATTGTTTATTTCATTAACAGTGTTATTATTTATTTCCTGACTTTTATTTTGTGAAGAACCCTGAAAGGGTCATTTGGTTATGTGTGGCTTTGTGGAAAACAATACACTTTTACGTTTAGGCATCCCTGCGATCGTCACACTTTTTCTGTGACAAACGGACCCGGCCCCCATCAGAGAAGGGAAACGTTGTGTGGCCCTCACAGGAAAACGTTTGGGGACCCCTGGTTTACTGTATGCAGTGATAGTTTGTGCTGCTTTCTTATGTTTATCTTATGTGCAAACTCTGTATTAAAATAATAATAAGCTATAATAATATATATTATATAATATAATAGTGTAATAATAATAATAAAAAGCTATAAATAAAATAATAAAAATTTATAAAAGGGAAACGCTATGTGGCGTGAAAAAGTTTGGGGACCCCTGGGTTAGAGGTTAAAGTAAGGTTAGGGTTAAGGTAAGGTTAGGGCTGACACTGGGGTTGGTGTTGAAGGTATGGGTAGGGTTGGGGGTAAGGGTCACTCTAACCCTTTCTTTCCCGTGAAATCAATGTTGTGAATCTGAAAAAAAGATGGCGTGTTGTGTTACGTGCACATAGGTAAAGAAGCCAAAAGTGATAAATAAACAAGGAATATCTGAACTTCTCACATCTCCTAATTGTGTGCTTTATTTCTAAATATCAAGACATAATCTGTACCTAGAATCCGGAATAGAAGGCCAAACTCAAGAACTAACTCACATCATTTCTGCACATGACTCCAGGCTGTGAAGTGGTTACTACAAGGAAGACAAACAAAGGCTTGAGGTCTGGATGTCGTCCAGCTTACCTCCTACAGTCCCAAACCATGGCATGGAGATGAATCTCTGACTGTAAATTGCCTTTATGTGAAGTTGTCTGTATCTACTCTTGGATTGCAGACCAGTACATCCATTGTCGGCTGGAATTGGCTCCAGCAACTCTAAAATGGATGAAGTGGTATAGATGGGGTGTGTCGGGGTTTTACAGCATCTGGAGAAAGAATTCACTGCACTGATTCATTTTCATATCAATCTGGTAACTCAGAAAATTGACAGAATAATGTGTGTTTCTGTGAGCATTGGACAGCACACAGAAACCGTGCAACATCAACAACACCGATATCACGCTGTCCCCTTTCCCAGAACATCGAGTCTCATGTTCAGTTTCGAAAACTGAGCATCAGATTGTGAACAGTTAAACAGACTATAATCTGGTTCTCTGCAGCAGTGATTCCCGTCAGGTTGACATTGTTGAAAGCCTGACAGGTTCTGCAGAAAGCCTCCTCCTCTGACTCTGGTTCTGTACAAAGACATTTCTTAACATCAATGAAGCTGTGTATTTAACTTTATCTGAACTACTTTTATTCCACTGATTTGTGATCTTTTCCCTTTTTCAAAGTCTGTCACCATTTTACACAGCAAGAAATTGACCCTTTTAAATCAGGACTCCATCTGTCTGACGTTGGCTGTAAACACTAGAAACAGGAAGTCCCTGTGCATGTGTCAGATCAGAAGTCTGAGCACACATGACTCACAGCCCTGTTCTTTAGAAATCTACACATCAGGATCTGTGAATCATACATTTTGTGCCTTCAGAAGACACGTTTGTCGGAGGCATCTGGCTGGCTGTTAGAAAACTGTCTGACTGTGTGCCGCTCCGGCCCAAATTCTTTGAAAATTAGAGGATGAGAGACATTAAAGTGCTGCGATGATCCGCCTGCGGTGAGGACAGCACACGTGTGACAACAGCTCACCGGATCCAATGATAATGCATGAAAGAAAAAGAGCACTTGAAATCTGAAGATTTTTCAAGATTGTTTTTAATATGAACACATGAGCTGGAGGAAGAGTCTGGGGTGAGGGAAGTCTGGGCAACTCTGCTCAGACTGCTGGCTCCGCGACCCGGCCTGGATAAGTGGCAGAAAATGGATGGATGGTTGGATGGATGGATGAATGGATGGATGGATGGATGGATGGATGGATGGATGGATGGATGGATGGATGGATGGATGGATGGATGGATGGATGAATGGATGGATGAATGGATGGATGGATGGATGGATGGATGAATGGATGGATGGATGGATGGATGAATGGATGGATGGATGGATGGATGGATGGATGGATGGATGGATGGATGGATGGATGGATGGATGGATGGATGGATGGACACATGAGCGAGTTAGTAATTGAAGCTAATTTGCATCTCATCAACACTCTTTAGTCACCTCTCAGGTGTGGTCAAGCTGTGAAGCTGCAAAGCTGCTCTTGTCTTGGGGTGACTGATACAATATTTTTTTCTCCAATCTCTTTAAAAATATTTGTGAAATCAAGAGAAATACTGATTAATTTCAAGTTATGAAACAGTAGTTAACTTCTCTGTGGGAGAAGATGACGGTGGTACTGAAAAGACAACACAGATGAGTAGAGATGCAGTGACATCAATACCAGTATCAGGTCCAATACTACTCGTACTCAGAAAAGCTCTTGGGGAGTACTATGTGACGTCATGCATCAGCAACATCAGCATCAGGTATGCAAGAGAGCACGAGTGATGTCCATGGATTAGAGATTCTTCATGACAGAAGTAAGAGAGACTGTAAACTAAAATATCAAGAGGAGGAGAAAGGCAGTTGGTCATCAGCAACTTAATCATCAGACACATTTGGACCAGCAGAGTTCGAACGATGTCACTCATTACTTTAATAGCTGAATGGATCCAGTAGCGCCGTGCTACATGCTAATGAGTTTCCAGCTCACACATCAGCAATGCTACTTGCTAACCATAATTATAGTGTGACTGATACACTCGGTTTACATAGATGTGACGTACTGTACTACACGTACTGTAGACACAGTGACGCACTCGAGGCTTCAAGGTTCTTGCAGGTGAACGTAGCATCTACACAGAGGCTGTGCGGAGGTGGTTTGCATATGGAGTATGAATTAGGCTTTATGGCATTTAATAAGCACTCCTAAATGTACTTGGTATCAGCAGGTAGCTAAAGATCAGTACTCGTACTCTTTAAAAAAAAAAAAAAGCGGCATCAGTGCCTCCCTATAAATGAGCAACTGAGCTTCCCTCTGAGAGGATGTACTAAAGAAAAGAAGGGATACAACACCTCATCCTTTCTGTATCAGTACTTAACGTGCAACGTCACACGGCGAATACAGCTTTCCCAGAATCGAGCAAACGCTGTCAATGTTGCCATGGAAACCAAGCCCCAGCGCAAACCTGTTCAAACCCGCCAGGTAAACGGGAAGACTGGCGAGCGGCAAATAGGACACAATGTTTCCGTCTGGGAAGAAAAAAAAAAAAAGGCGGGGAGGAAAATAGGAAGGCACTGCAGCTCTGCTGCTGGGAAGTTGATCCGAGTTCTGAAGAGCCGAGTGTTTTTTGTGCCTCATCCTTATTCAGCCTCTGGGGATCCAGACTGACAGCCTGTCATTCACAGGCAGACTCAGCTGCATCCTATTGTCATGCAGATGACAGTCTGGGCCTCCACTGCAGCAGCGCAACTGCTTTTACTCCTCTAAATGAGGGGATGAAGCACTTTCTAGGGTCGCTTGATCATTTCTAGTCATTATGTGAGGAAATGTTGCATCTTTTGCGTGTGTGTTTTTAGCCACAACACTGGTATCAGATAGTGAATCCACCACTTGGATTCTGACTGAAACATCTCAACAGCCACTGGTTAAAGCAACATTCATGAAACACTTGTTTTGCCATTTGATCAGTCATAGTGATTACACTAGTAGTGGTGATTACACTATGACTGATTGACTACAATATGGTAGCTCCTTCCTCCTCCTCCAGTTCCACCATGAAACTAGCATGTATTTTCTTTTTCTTTTTTTTTACTACTTTTGAAGGAATACAAATGTGACAACTACAGTAAATGTCCTTGGACAACACTCTGAAACTGAACTGGTTCCCAAAGGTTTTGCTAAAACACCATTAATCTGACTGTGTGTGAAGGAATGAATGTGGCTGTTTACGTAAAGCATGTAGAGACTGTTGTAGTGGTTAAAATCTGATGTATAAGTCTGATGTTTAACATCTATGGGGATGGGGATAAATCGCAATGTTGTCTGAAGGACCACGGAGTACAATCAGGTCAGTATTGAGGTTGTAACTAAGACCCCGTTTACCTGACAACGTTTCCAGTGAAACCACAGTTTTTGCATTTACATTTCAGAAAAGTTTTCCAACTTTCAACTACAAAACAACCAAGTTCCAGGAGAATAAAAACTGGGAGTCATGGCACGCTCGAGGAAAACACCGTTGTTATTGTCAATTTACTGAACATGTGCAGAACAACTGTTTACTACGATCGTGTTAAGCGGGCCCCGGAGCTGCCACAATACACCAGGAGCGACGAGACTGAAGAACGAAAGACTTAAACACAAACGAAGAAGACATTGAGAAAATTGAACAGTGTTCAATATCAGCTGAAGCTGCTGTCTTAAATAACATGTAGTACACTTTAGTCTGTGGTGATTCCTGTCTAGTCTTTACACTACTGCAGCCTCTCTGTCGTATGCTCATGTCTACAGTCAAGCAAAGAAACTCAGCATCGTTTGCAAAGTAGCCCCTTCATTTCTGCTCCTAGTACCTGTAAAACTGTTATTAACAATTCAGATAAGCACAACTTGAACAAAGTAACGAGTGGATGTCCTGGTGTTTGCTGAAAATGAAGTATTTCATTGATAAAAAATAAAAGCAGGCTATCAAAGTCATAATGATGTATCAATTCATTATTTATTGAGGGAGAAAAATCCCACACATTTGAACACAAACAACAAACGTCAAACTGAACATCACACTGTTCAATCAAGAGAGTGAGGATGAAAAGCTTCGATGCAAAGACACCAGTCGGACAGTGGATAAACAGGTCATTATTTGTGCAAACAAGTTTCATTTTTCCCAAACTACTCAAACTATACATTAGTACCTATTGCCATTTTTTCAAAAGATGTTAACTCATTGGTTTTGCCTCAATACACAGTTCAAAGTAGTAGAAACAAGGTCACATGGACAGAACTGCTGTCAGCCAAAGCAACGTGCAGATTTACAGGTTCTGTCAAGATCCTATAAGTGTCTTATTCTGGTTTTCTTTGACGTGCAAATCTAATTTTGACAGCCTGAGAACTGTGAATCAGAGTGACAGTATAATAACAGTGAGCCAGTAACAGATGTCATTGAACTCTAAAATCTGTTGACAGCAGCTCCAACAAATCTGATACAAAAAGAAAAACTCCATCCACCTATAGTCCCGTTGACACGACAATGCTTCAAGTGAAAGCGCATTGTTTTTTAGATTTTTGTTTTAGAAAGGTTTAACGTTGACACGTTAGCATGCTTGGCCATGAGTTAGCTCTGTTGGTTGTTTTCGGAATGTAACCACACACGTGTGGAGAGCAACATGCTGTGAACATTAACAAAGGGAGAACACGGACATTTGCATGGGCAGATGAAATTGGATTTTTCTTTTTATGACTGTCAAAATAAAAATACCAAGTCCCAGGAGAATATGGATTCGGAGTCATGACACTGTTGTTATTGGCCATCTGCTCATGCATGTGCAGAAGAACTATTTAGTCCGGCGGTGGTACACAGTAAAAAGACGCATGGTGCCACTGTGACTTAGGGCCTGTTAACATGACAACGATTTCAAGTGAAAACACACAACATTTTGGTCTCTGTTTAGAGAAGTGCTCAGAACAAGATGGAACTTTTCAAAAATGCTCAGTGTCCTTAGTGTAGACGGAGGAACCGCTGTTACTGGTCCTGCACACCAGGGCCGACAGGACCATAGTTGTTCTGCACATGCTCAGTAGAAGGAAAATAACAACAACGTTTCCTCTGTTGTGTCATGACTCCCAGTCCTTTTCCTCCTGGAACTTGGTAGTTTTATTTTGACGGTCACCGTAATAACAATCCAACTTGGCCGTCTGTCCACTTGAATGTCCGCGTTCTCCCGTTGTTGATGTTCATAGCATTTTGTTCTCTGCTGCATCTGTAGTTTCATTACCAAATCAACAAACAGCAGCCACTCATGGCCCAGCATGCTAACTACATCCTTTTCAGTATTTCTGCCATTTTTATGTAAACAGGCATCCTTTTCAAAACACCACCATATAAACATAAAACTTTTCTGAGATGAAAAGTCAAAAACAACGTGTTCACACAGTCTCTTTCTGTTGTGAAACAGCAGAGAGCCATCACCTCTGACCCTGGTTCTGCAGAAAATCTCCTCCCCTAAGCCTGGTTCTGCAAGTTTCTTCCTGTTTTTACTTTCCACCAGAAAAACCCAGACAATCTGGAATTCTTTGTTTTTCTCTGTAAAAGTGCCTTGAGATGACTGCTGTATTTGGCTCCATAGAATTGCATCGAATTGAATTGAATCATTAAAGTCATGATTACCCCCAATTATGTCTTTCTTTTATTCAGACTGTGATGGTTTGCTGTTGGCTGCATAATTAACTCTGATGAACTTCTGCAATCTGAAACCAGGAACAGGCTCAGTTGGATATCATATTGACACGTTGCATCATTACAAAGGCTGTTGTTTGTGTATGGAGTATAAATTAAGCTGTATGGCATTTACTAGGTACTTGGTATTGGCAAGTACCCAAAGGTTGATACTCTTGATACTGATCCTTTAATAAAGGATCATCAGTGCATTCTCACTGCAAAGCTTTAGCCAATCAGGCCCATGGTGTTCTGTAGCCCTGAAAAGACCTGGAGACCAGAGCTTTACCGACATGCAGTCAACAAACATTAAGTGTTGTAAGTTGATAAAGTACAAAATAGGCCAAAGGTACTATCTGACACCTTAACTTCACTTGTCGCTGACGACCAACAAGAGAAGACATTAATTACGTGAATGAGCAGCCTTCAGGGAGGTGAAGCTGGAACTAACAGAGGCAGTCCCAGTGAACCCATCAACTTAGACTGACGCTCTGAACAATAGAAACTTCAACTTCACCTGCTCACAAAGGGCCCACCTGGAATTTTCATCAAGACCAAAAGCGAACCAAAGTTCTTGTGTCACAGTGAACTACAAGCCAAAGTTCGCTGCACTTCTTTCTGCCACATGGAGGACCATCGGGTCTGTCATCTGGGACTGGGAGTAATGATGACTGGAACAGTGGAGCATCCTGGGAGAGCTCACAGTGACTTATGCTGTATCTCCAACCAAACCTGGGTTCCTCAGCTGCACACTTCAGCTGACACAACAATTAAGGGAAATAAAGTGGAGATTAGCCTGAGGCTGTGGATAAACAGCAAAGCTGCCTGTGCTTGAATTAAGATGTTTTATCAGAAGACTGATGGTCCTGGTGGACAGCAGTCACAGTACAAGTTCCAGGGACTTGAGCTGTCGCTCTGAGCTGCTGAGACCTCAGATTTAACTGCGTCCTGAGGTGTCATGATCATTTACAGAAATGAACAGAGTGGGACAGGCCTCGGTTCCAGACTGAAGCGCAGGCAGCCCTGAGTGGTGTGGCTCCAGAGCTGAACCATAAAGGCTACAAGGTTATCCGACCTGTTCCTTAGTAAAGCGGCAAAGCAGAGGACATATGTTGCATTTCGACACTTTTCCTCACTTATTTTTCTGATGGTTGATGTTTGTTTGCGTTTTCCGTAGAAACGTTTTCACGGCTTTATTTGACTCTAAAGCACTTTTTTTTCACTCAAGTTTGACGAGTGGAGGATGTTTTATTATTTCCATGAAGATACTAGTCTTCATTGATGTCGGTCAATATTGTCAAAATGTCACGATCGGGCTGAAAGCATCAATGATTCAGTCATGGTAAAATGCTTGATGTAATTGCAGAACTCACTGAAGCGTTTCAGTTTTAGTCACGTGTACTGAATGAACAGATGAAAAACGCTTGTGTTTCATGTTACAAACCTTTAACTTCCTGCCAAAACTAAAGCAATGAAAATATAACTTTGATCAGTCCTGAACTCTTTAGAACATGCCTGAACTCTGTATGGCAGGAACACACTCTTCAGGACACAAGAGCCATCAATGACCTTTTCATAACACACCTGGAACCTTCACAACTTTAAACTTTACAATGCGTGTGCGTGAGTTTTCATTATAAAAACAACAGGCAGCAAACAACCAACAGCACCAACTGTTATCTTCAGTATTTCTGCCATTGCTGTGGAAAAGGACATCGCTTTCAAAACATTGCCATGTAAACATGAACCTTTCCTGAAAGGGCAACAAAAGAATGATTTCACTTGAAATACTGTTGTGTAAACGAGGACTGAGTTCTTTAAAATTCGTACACTGACTCTTCAAATAAGACCCAGATTCTTAAAACTAGATTTGATTCATTAAATTCTGTCTTAAAATGGCTAAAATCAGAGTATTTGTTCTTGATTGGTGTCTTTGAAGTACACCAATCAACCCCACACTCTTTAAATTAAACCCAAACTCTTCACCCTTCAGTTGGAATAATCCTAATTTTTTAATCCTCTATCCTGTTCAGGGTTGCCAAACACTCTCCAAACAAATTACTGTTCTGTACTTTTAGTCTACAAAAGCAATACAGTAATATCTGAAGGACATGTGAGACAGTTCATCGTGATCATGGCCATTAGGAGTAAGTAAAAAGTGAATTCCACCAGATTGAAGATTTCTTGCTTGAGAAATGATGTGGAATCATATGTTCAAAAATCAATAATACCAATAATCACACAAAAGACACCACCTTTGGATGTTAGATATTTGCATAATATCCACCCCCATCCTCTGCATTATAGGCTTTCCTGTCTCCATGGACATTGTAGTGGACGACAGGGGGCAGAAACAAAAGGTTGTTACTCATAAGGAAGTTGAATAAGTTGTTCTGTAATGACATCGCAAATAAGCAACTCGGTGGAGTCCAAATGGAGGGTGATAGGGAATGACTTGGAGAGTCCGGGTGACTGTGTGCCTGAACAGGAATCCCGCAGATCAACACATAAACAAAGCAGTCAGACGGTCTCCTGCTTAGCAGCACCTGTCAGCACCATTTCCCCTTTCCTCCTCTAATTCTACCTGGAGAAAGAGAAAAAAAACAAATCTAAAAACTCGTTCTGGACGTCCTCCATCTGCCTCTTTCATCCTGTGTCCTCTGCTGTCACACACCATACACCTCTCTTCATCCACCTCTCCATCTTCTCCAAAAAGCAGCCCTCCCTCCCCACAAGAAGCAAAAGTGTGAGCTCAGATCTCCCTGTGACGCCCTCAGATGACTGGACCTGGAGTGTCTCTTCCATCCAGCCCGTCATCTCCCTGTGTGAGGATTAACACCATTCCCCGCCACAGTGAGCAAACAAAGACAGTGCACATGCAGAAAAACACACTGGACATTGTTGTTGTTTCTTTCATTATTGCCTTGAATGAATCAAGGAGGACCGGATTGAATCTTTGTGAAAGGAGGGGGAGGAGGATGGATGAGACGGAGGAAATACTGCTCTCAGCCCTGCACATACAGCACGTTAAGGCGATCAAATGATGGAGGCAGCCTCCCTGCTGGTGCTGATGCTGGGAGGCTGTTTGTGGCCTACACACCTGCACCTGACGGCGCTGGTTCTTTCCCTCCACATGCCCACAGACGAGGCGGATGGTGACGGTGTCCAGAGTGAAGAAGCCTCTTACCTTGTCTCCCCGGTGCTTCTTGGCGGCCGGCGTGTCGTCATGCTGCCGCCTGACAACAATAGCGCCTCCGCCGCTGCTCTTAACTCCACAATCCAGCGCGCTTCTGTTGCTGCAGGCGGGCCCGGCTACGTTCGTCCCGCTGCCGCTGCCGCTGCCGCTGCTGATGTTGTTGTTGTTGTTGTTGTTGTTGTTGTTGTTGTTGCTGCTGCTGACGTTGTTGTCTCCAGCGGTCTGGGAGTCCGGCGCTGCACAGCGGCAGAGTCCGGGGCCGTCTCGGCACAGATGATGCTCGGCCAGGGAAGAGGAAGAGGAGGAGGAAGAGGAAGAGGAGGAGGAGGAGGAGGGAGGAGGAGGAAGGGGAGGAGGAGGAGGGTGAGGAGGACAAGCATCGCCGGGCTTCTCCTTCTTCGCCCGGCCCGCCGGTGCGTCTCTCTCCCGGTCCCGGTCTCTCTTCCAGCCCCGGATCACGTTCTTTCCTTTCCGCTCCTCCTTGGCTTTAACGGCGGTCACCTCCGGGACGCCGCCGCCGTCCGCGTCCCGGCCGAGGGCGGATATCATCTCCGAACCTCCTCCGCTGAGTCCTGGAGCTCCCCGACGCTGCGCCGCTGCGCCGCTGCGCACCGACACCGGGACACGCCTCACCGCCGCCGCCTGCCGCGTTCTGAGCTCCGACCCTCCCGGTCTGGAGCGAGGGCAAGGCCGGGTGTCTGGCTGTGTGCTGGGCCGAGGAGGAGGAGGAGGAGGAGGGTGGCGGCTCCCCGGAGTCAATCAGTCAGCGGCCCCCAGCCTCCACACCTCCTCCTTCCCGTCTCCTTTGTTGATCTCCACAACAATCACGTTCAGAGCGCCGGGGTGCCTCAGGGCCTGGATCAGGCCCACTGCCGCTGTCAGACACAAAAACAGGATCCAACCGGTAGAATCCTCCGGTGTGGAGCCCGGAGTGGAGCCCCGGAGTGGCCGTGGAGGGGAACCTCGAGTCGATCATTTATCATTTCTCCGTGGCCAGACTGTAATTCCTTCCTTCACATTATTCATTTATTCATTATTAAACTCTCCTATGAGGGTTTTTTCACCAATGTGGCCTCCATTCCATCTTATTGGCTGTTATGGACGCTTTGAGATGAAAGGATGCGACCATATGAGATGTTGGTGTTTTCTAACCAAACCATGTGAAATACACCTACATCCATGGACTTATGTCTCCCCTTTACCACCTACACCCATGGACTTATGTCTCCCCTTTACCACCTACATCCATGGACTTATGTCTCCCCTTTACCACCTACACCCATGGACTTTTGTCTCCCCTTTACCACCTACACCCATGGACTTATGTCTCCCCTTTACCACCTACATCCATGGACTTATGTCTCCCCTTTACCACCTACACCCATGGACTTATGTCTCCATCCTTTACCACCTACACCCATGGACTTATGTCTCCCCTTTACCACCTACACCCATGGACTTATGTCTCCCCTTTACCACCTACATCCATGGACTTATGTCTCCCCTTTACCACCTACACCCATGGACTTATGTCTCCCTCCTTTACCACCTACACCCATGGACTTATGTCTCCCCTTTACCACCTACACCCATGGACTTATGTCTCCCCTTTACCACCTACATCCATGGACTTATGTCTCCCCTTTACCACCTACACCCATGGACTTATGTCTCCCTCCTTTACCCCCTACATCCATGGACTTATGTCTCCCCTTTACCACCTACACCCATGGACTTATGTCTCCCCCCTTTACCACCAACACCCATGGACTTATGTCTCCCCTTTACCACCTACATCTATGGACTTATGTCTCCCCTTTACCACCTACACCCATGAACTTTTGTCTCCCCTTTACCACCTACACCCATGGACTTATGTCTCCCCTTTACCACCTACATCCATGGACTTATGTCTCCCCTTTACCACCTACATCCATGGACTTATGTCTCCCCCCTTTACCACCTACACCCATGGACTTACGTCTCCCCTTTACCACCTACACCCATGGACTTTTGGCTCCCCCCTTTACCACCTACACCCATGGACTTACGTCTCCCCTTTACCACCTACACCCATGGACTTTTGGCTCCCCCCTTTACCACCTACACCCATGGACTTATGTCTCCCCTTTACCACCTACATCCATGGACTTATGTCTCCCCTTTACCACCTACACCCATGAACTTTTGTCTCCCCTTTACCACCTACACCCATGGACTTATGTCTCCCCCCTTTACCACCTACACCCATGGACTTATGTCTCCCCCCTTTACCACCTACATCCATGGACTTATGTCTCCCCTTTACCCCCTACATCCATGGACTTATGTATCCCCTTTACCACCTACATCCATGGACTTATGTCTCCCCTTTACCACCTACACCCATGGACTTATGTCTCCCCTTTACCCCCTACATCCATGGACTTATGTCTCCCCTTTACCACCTACACCCATGGACTTTTGTCTCCCCCCTATACCACCTACACCCATGGACTTATGTCTCCCCTTTACCACCTACATCCATGGACTTGTGTCTCCCCTTTACCACCTACACCCATGGACTTATGTCTCCCCTTTACCACCTACACCCATGGACTTACGTCTCCCCCCTTTACCACCTACACCCATGGACTTATGTCTCCCCTTTACCACCTACATCCATGGACTTATGTCTCCCCTTTACCACCTACACCCATGGACTTATGTCTCCCCTTTACCCCCTACATCCATGGACTTATGTCTCCCCTTTACCACCTACACCCATGGACTTTTGTCTCCCCCCTATACCACCTACACCCATGGACTTATGTCTCCCCTTTACCACCTACATCCATGGACTTGTGTCTCCCCTTTACCACCTACACCCATGGACTTATGTCTCCCCTTTACCACCTACACCCATGGACTTACGTCTCCCCCCTTTACCACCTACACCCATGGACTTATGTCTCCCCTTTACCACCTACACCATTGACTTATGTCTCCCCCCTATACCACCTACACCCATGGACGTATTTCTCCCCTTTACCACCTACACCCATGGACTTACGTCTCCCCCCTTTACCACCTACACCCATGGACTTACGTCTCCCCTTTACCACCTACATCCATGGACTTATGTCTCCCCTTTACCACCTACATCCATGGACTTATGTCTCCCCTTTACCACCTACACCCATGGACTTATGTCTCCCCTTTACCACCTACACCCATGGACTTATGTCTCCCCTTTACCACCTACACCATGGACTTATGTCTCCCCCCTATACCACCTACACCCATGGACTTATGTCTCCCCTTTACCACCTACATCCAGGGACTTATGTCTCCCCTTTACCACCTACACCCATGGACTTACGTCTCCCCCCTTTACCACCTACACCCATGGACTTATGTCTCCCCCCTTTACCACCTACATCCATGGACTTGTGTCTCCCTTTTACCACCTACATCCATAGACTTATGTCTCCCCCCTCTACCACCTACACCCATGGACTTATGTCTCCCCCCTTTACCCCCTACATCCATGGACTTATGTCTCCCCCCTTTGCCACCTACATCCATGGACTTATGTCTCCCCTTTACCACCTACACCCATGGACTTATGTCTCCCATTTACCACCTACATCCATGGACTTATGTCTCCCCTTTACCACCTACACCCATGGACTTATGCCTCCCCTTTACCACCTACACCCATGGACTTATGTCTCCCCTTTACCACCTACACCCATGAACTTACGTCTCCCCTTTACCACCTACACCCATGGACTTATGTCTCCCCTTTACCACCTACACCCATGGACTTTTGTCTCAACCCTTTACCACCTACACCCATCGACTTATGTCTCCCCTTTACCACCTACACCCATGGACTTTTGTCTCAACCCTTTACCACCTACACCCATCGACTTATGTCTCCTATTTACCACCTACACCCATCGACTTAAGTCTCCTATTTACCACCTACATCCATGGACTGAGGGCTTCTTTTTAAACTTGTCTGCATTATATTGTTCATTTATGCTCCCTTTACTTTATTTCTGGACGTGTCTGAATCAAAAGCTTCAACATCAGGAGGAATGGAGGTGTAGAATGATAGAATGAGGAATGGAGGTGTAGAATGATAGAACAAGGAATGGAGGTGTAGAAAGATAGAAGGAGGAATGGAGGTGTAGAAGGGTAGAAGGAGGAATGGAGGTGTAGAAAGATAGAAGGAGGAATGGAGGCATAGAAGGGTAGAAGGAGGAATGGAGGTGTAGAATGATAGAATGAGGAATGGAGGTGTAGAAGGGTAGAGGGAGGAATGGAGGTGTAGAAGGATAGAAGGATAGAACAAGGAATGGAGGTGTAGAAGGGTAGAAGGAGGAATGGAGGTGTAGAATGATAGAACAAGGAATGGAGGTGTAGAAGGGTAGAATGAGGAATGGAGGTGTAGAAGGAGGAATGGAGGTGTAGAATGATAGAACGAGGAATGGAGGTGTAGAATGATAGAACGAGGAATGGAGGCATAGAAGGATAGAAGGAGGAATGGAGGTGTAGAAGGGTAGAAGGAGGAATGGAGGTGTAGAAGGGTAGAAGGAGGAATGGAGGTGTAGAATGATAGAACAAGGAATAGAGGTGTAGAAGGATAGAAGGAGGAATGGAGGTGTAGAAGGAGGAATGGAGGTGTAGAAGGATAGAAGGAGGAATGGAGGTGTAGAAGGATAGAACGAGGAATGGAGGCATAGAAGGATAGAAGGAGGAATGGAGGTGTAGAAGGGTAGAAGGAGGAATGGAGGTGTAGAATGATAGGAGGAATGGAGGTGTAGAATGATAGAACGAGGAATGGAGGTGTAGAAGGATAGAAGGAGGAATGGAGGTGTAGAAGGAGGAATGGAGGTGTAGAATGATAGAACAAGGAATAGAGGTGTAGAAGGGTAGAAGGAGGAATGTAGGTGTAGAAGGGTAGAAGGAGGAATGTAGGTGTAGAAGGAGAGAATGAGGAATGGAGGTGTAGAAGGGTAGAAGAAGGAATGGAGGTGTAGAATGATAGAACAAGGAATAGAGGTGTAGAAGGATAGAAGGAGGAATGGAGGTGTAGAGTGATAGAACGAGGAATGGAGGTGTATAATGATAGAAGGAGGAATGGAGGTGTAGAAGGGTAGAAGGAGGAATGGAGGTGTAGAATGATAGAATGAGGAATGGAGGTGTAGAAGGAGAGAAGGAGGAATGGAGGTGTAGAAGGGTAGAAGGAGGAATGGAGGTGTAGAATGATAGAACAAGGAATAGAGGTGTAGAAGGATAGAAGGAGGAATGGAGGTGTAGAGTGATAGAACGAGGAATGGAGGTGTATAATGATAAAAGGAGGAATGGAGGTGTAGAAGGGTAGAAGGAGGAATGGAGGTGTAGAATGATAGAATGAGGAATGGAGGTGTAGAAGGATAGAAGGAGGAATGGAGGTGTAGAAGGAGGAATGGAGGTGTAGAAGGAGAGAAGGAGGAATGGAGGTGTAGAAGGGTAGAAGGAGGAATGGAGGTGTAGAAGGGTTGAAGGAGGAATGGAGGTGTAGAATGATAGAAGGAGTAATGGAGGATTAGAAGGGTAGAAGGAGGAATGGAGGTGTAGAAGGGTAGAAGGAGGAATGGAGGTGTAGAATGATAGAAGGAGGAATGGAGGTGTAGAAGGGTAGAACGAGGAATGGAGGTGTAGAAGGATAGAAGGAGGAATGGAGGTGTAGAAGGAGGAATGGAGGTGTAGAAGGAGAGAAGGAGGAATGGAGGTGTAGAAGGGTAGAACGAGGAATGGAGGTGTAGAAGGATAGAAGGAGGAATGGAGGTGTAGAAGGAGGAATGGAGGTGTAGAAGGAGAGAAGGAGGAATGGAGGTGTAGAAGGGTAGAAGGAGGAATGGAGGTGTAGAAGGGTAGAAGGAGGAATGGAGGTGTAGAAGGATAGAAGGAGGAATGGAGGTGTAGGAGGATAGAAGGAGGAATGGAGGTGTAGAAGGATAGAAGGAGAAATGGAGGTG
>NC_137656.1:27870925-28043425 GCF_963422515.1 Blennius ocellaris | reverse complement strand
TAGAGCTCCACACAGTGTACTGACGTAGCCCCGTTAGAGCTCCACACAGTGTACTGACATAGCCCTACCAGAGCTCCATACAGTGTACTGACGTAGCTCCGTTAGAGCTCCACACAGTGTAGTGACGTAGCCCCGTTAGAGCTCCACACAGTGTACTGACATAGCCCTACCAGAGCTCCATACAGTGTACTGACGTAGCTCCGTTAGAGCTCCACACAGTGTACTGACGTAGCCCTACCAGAGCTCCACACAGTGTACTGATGTAGCCCTATCAGAGCTCCATACAGTGTACTGACGTAGCTCCGTTAGAGCTCCACACAGTGTAGTGACGTAGCCCTACCAGAGCTCCACACAGTGTAGTGACGTAGCCCTGTTAGAGCTCCACACAGTGTAGTGACGTAGCCCTGCCAGAGCTCCACACAGTGTAGTGACGTAGCCCCGTTAGAGCTCCACACAGTGTAGTGATGTAGCCCTGCCAGAGCTCCATACAGTGTAGTGACGTAGCCCCGTTAGATCTCCACACAGTGTAGTGACGTAGCCCTGCCAGAGCTCCACACAGTGTAGTGACGTAGCCCCGTTAGAGCTCCACACAGTGTAGTGACGTAGCCCCCTTAGAGCTCCACACAGTGTGGTGATGTAGCCCCGTTATAGCTCCACACAGTGTAGTGACGTAGCCCCTTTAGAGCTCCACACAGTGTACTGACGTAGCCCCGTTAGAGCTCCACACAGTGTAGTGACGTAGCCCCCTTTGAGCTCCACACAGTGTGGTGACGTAGCCCCGTTAGAGCTCCACACAGTGTACTGACGTAGCCCCGTTAGAGCTCCACACAGTGTAGTGATATAGCCCTACCAGAGCTCCACACAGTGTGGTGACGTAGCCCCGTTAGAGCTCCACACAGTGTAGTGACGTAGCCCCGTTAGAGCACCACACAGAGTCCTGACGTAGCCCCGTTAGAGCTCCACACAGTGTAGTGACGTAGCCCTGCCAGAGCTCCACACAGTGTAGTGACGTAGCCCCGTTAGAGCTCCACACAGAGTCCTGACGTAGCCCCGTTAGAGCTCCACACAGAGTCCTGACGTAGCCCCGTTAGAGCTCCACACAGAGTCCTGACGTAGCTCCGTTAGTGCTCCACACAGAGTCCTGACGTAGCTCCGTTAGAGCTCCACACAGAGTCCTGACGTAGCTCCGTTAGAGCTCCACACAGAGTCCTGATGTAGCTCCGATGGAGCTCCACAGTGTTTCACCAGTGATTTATGGATCAATTCTGAGGTTTAACAGTCACTGGATTGATGCAGATTTAGACATTTCTGTGGTAAATTGTAAGAAAGGTAAACATTAAGTTCAACATTATTTGATTGAGGCAATGTTGAGATATATTGCCTTTTATTTATTCATCATAACTAAAGTGAAAAATGTACAGCCAATCCATGTGATCGGTGTCGGTGATCTGCACTTTGGCTGATCGATATCATGATCGGCAGCAGAAAACCTGATCGGAGCACCCCGAGTTCACCATTAACGTCTCAAAATCTAATTGCTTGGTCCATGGATTATGAAAATTTCATGCAATTTGGGTGAGTAGTATTTGCAAAAAGTTGGTAAAATATATACATACACACAAACAAACCAATGAATAAATAAATCAATAAATGCAGACCAAAACATAACCTTCTCACCCAACTTTCATTAGCCACACAGCTACTCTTGGTCGCCCATCTTTCATTGGCGACGGTAATAAATACACGCAGATGAAAACAACCTTCTCGGCCAAATTCATAGGAAGCCCAACTTTAGCGTGAAGGTAACTTTTAGTGGACAAATTTCAAAGACACTGGACCGCAAACTGCCCCCAGTTGTTGAACTGAGTATCTTGCATGGCAGCTGCCACGTATGTGAATGTGTTTATGAATGGGTGAATGCTTTGAAAAAGCACTCTATAACTGAAATTAATATACTCGTAATAGAAAAAAAAGTATTTTACCAGATTAACAGGACACAGAGTACAAGAAGAGCCATAAAGGGAGTTAATGTCAAGGTTTCTCATTTGTTCATGTCAAGATTGTGCCACTTACCTGTGCCTCTCTTCCTGTTTTGCTATGACCCTCTTGTCTGCATCTTGGTGCACCTGCCCTTTCTGTTGGCCTTCCTGTGTGCACCAATCTGTCCCCTCCCTCTGTCATCTGGGTCACTTCATCTGCTTTGATACCCGACCCTTCAGCATAATGCTCGTACTCTTTTAACTCTCACTTCTGATTTTGGACTCTGCTCTGGTTTGGGATTTTTGCTCTGGATTACCCCTTTGGACACTTGTGTCTTCTCCTGATCTCAATAAACCTAAAATTGATCTTGGTTGTGAGTCTGCTTTTCCACTGCACTCCGTGAAAGTTGACTTGAATAACTTCACTGAAGTAGAAACTTTTGTTCAGGAATAAAACAGACTCTTCCAAAAGCATTTGCAACCCACATTTGCAATGTTAATAGTGATGCCTATTGCCTCGCCCACAGCCCTCACATCATGTAGCATGTAGCATGTAGCATGTAGCATGTAGCATGTAGCATGTAGCATACAGCACAGCTCGGAGTTACATGCTGAACATTAAAATGAATGACCGACATCGTTCTAACTCTGCTGGTCCAAATGTCTTTGGTGATTAAGTTGCTGGTGTTGTAAGGTCTATCCTTCTCCTCCTCTTGATATTATTGGCAGAACATAGTTTACACAGTCATACATCGCTCCTGCTCTGCAGGCAGTATTGCATTGAAATACATGTTTCTGCAGAGGAGGTGCACAACACAACAGCTGCTTTGACATAGATAAGTAATCCATCGCAGTGAGTAAGAAGAAGGGTCAGCAGAAAGTCTATGTGACGTTGTTGACACGGTGTTCTGGAAGCAAAGCAAACAAACACCCGCTATAGACTGTTCTATGGACCGAGGAGGTGTGGCACCTCAACTCCTGCTGCATTTATTAGAAGGGAAGCAGCTGATTTCACATGATGCACTGGATCCATTCAAACATAGATGACATTAGTTTACGATGCGAGGACAGGAGTTAGTGGCGCCTGTTCATAGACTGATCTGATCATTTTGCTGCGCCAATGGAAAACTACAGTGCTCACTACTCACTTCATTTAAAAAGGAGAGGCACAATCTCTACGCCAGGCTGCACTCCATCCAACAGAGGATGTTACAGGTAAGAATCCACTTATTCTACAGTGTACATCAGGTGACCAGTGACATTCAACGCAGTGTAAGTAGCTTTCATTTGATGGACTATTTATTATTTTTAGATGGAAAAGTTGTGGGACCTTGAGGTTTGTAAATGTTCACGACTTGTGGATTCTGACTGGTGGGGTTGTACTGTTAAATGAGAATTAGTACAATGAAAGAAGTGAAAAAAGTTTGTAGTAAAGCTCATATAAAGCTCATATTCACCACATAACTGATAACCTATCCCTTTGTTACCTCCTACCATGGAAGTTGTTGCTCTTCAAGTTATTTGGTGAAAATTGTATCTACCTATAAACAGAATGTTTGTAGAGATCAGATCACAATATACAAACAGGCAGCATGTAATAAGAGCCGGCAGCCAAACATGAAGAGGCTGAGAAAACAAAAAAAGCTTTTGCAAACCGCTGAACATTGTTTGTGTTTCAAAGTGCAACATTTGTCAGTACAATCTGTGCAAAACACACACACACACACACACACACACACACACACACACACACACACACACACACACACACACACACACACACACACACACACACACACACACACACACACACACACACACACACACACACACACACACACACAGGTTTTCAGGTTTATTCTGGCCGTCTCTTCTTTCTAGATCAGTTAAATAGTCCACACATGGATATCACTCTAAATGAGTTATACGCAAAATTTGTACCTTCTAAAATATTGCAATATTTAGAGTTTTAGGATACCACAAAATCACAAAAGTTACCCTCAGTTTCATTCTCACAAGTTATACCAGTGATTTTCAGCCAGTATTTCAGGCTCTTGGATTTGATGTGTCTTTGTGTTCAGCAAGTACAGCAGTCTTCTCTGTGACAGGTCCTCATCCAGGGATCTTCAGCTCAGCATCAGACATCAGGTTGACTCCTGGAAGTCTGTTGCCGCGAACCAAACACAACCAGAGTGGTTTCCCTCCTGAGCAAATGCCAGGATGACAGGGACACTTGTAAACCAGCTGTCAAAGAACAACTTTGGATTCTGCTGCTTGGGTATTGCCTGGGCCAGGTGATGGACAATGTTGCCACTTGCCTCAACATCTAGCTGTCAACTGTGAGCTTGTTGTTTGGTTTGATGAGATATTAACTTTTTTGGCCATTGGAAAAGGAGCTATGTTTGGCAAACACCAACACTAACACTGAGCAACAACGTGAACACTGATCAGCCATAACATAATGACCAACGACAAGTGACGTGAAAGCTGGTGTTGCTTTATTATAGCAGCTGAGGCTGCATTAATCAGCGAGGGACTGTTTTGACCTTTAAATGAGTATGTTTGAAGCACAAAAATGGGATTTGAGCTACTTCGACAATGACAAAGTCAGAGCAATCCCAAAGCAGAAGTTTATGTCGATGATTCCAGTCAGCAGGGAATTGTTCTTAGTGCAAAAAAGAGATCCTCCTAAATGAGAAAGCCTGCAAATCCTATGGTGTAGAAAAACGTTACAGTAAAGAAGCCTTTGAAATAAAATACAAACAAAACAATAAGCATATTAATAGGTCACTTCAGGAATTTGTCTTGTTATACTTTTCTTTGATGTGTAGGAATACATTTTGATGACCTCAGAGCAAGCTGTAGACTGGCCACCTGACAATGGCCTCTGGATTGAAGGTTGGGCACCGCTTGTCTGGAGGAGTTCCTATCTCAGCAGATCAAGGCTGATTTGGAAGCAAATATGACATTTACAGTACATGAGGTGATTATATCCTATGCTCCATTTGCAGTGAAAATTTAATGCATACTACTGGGCATGTCCCTCTGGTAGGAGGCCTTGGGGCAGACCCAGGACATGCTGGAGGGACTATGTCCCTCTGGTAGGAGGCCTTGGGGCAGACCCAGGACACGCTGGAGGGACTATGTCCCTCTGGTAGGAGGCCTCGGGGCAGACCCAGGACACGCTGGAGGGACTATGTCCCTCTGGTAGGAGGCCTCAGGACAGACCTAGGACATGCTGTAGGGACTATGTCTCTCTGGTAGGAGGCCTCAGGACAGACCTAGGACATGCTGGAGGGACTATGTCTCTCTATGGCCTGGGAACTCCTTGGGGTTCCACCAGAAGAGCTGGAGGAAGAGTCTGGGGTGAGGGAAGTCTGGGCAACTCTGCTCAGACTGCTGCCTCCAGCACCTGGTCCCGGATAAAGTGGCAGAAAATGGATGGATGGATGGATGGATGGATGGATGGATGGATGGATGATATACTGACAGCACAGTGGCATCACCTTTTCTGAATGATACCAACCTTTGTTTCCTATGTAAACCTGAGAAAGTTGAAGTCCCATTGAGAAACTAGAGCTATACTCGGGAGAGCGCACACCTTCATCAATGCCACATTTGATAATAACTTGGTAAGTTAGGCAGCCGCATCATTGTGTGAAACACTGAACAGGGAGTGTCTCCATTGCAACAGGTTGATCTTCGATATTCTGTGATCTCCTCCATGAGGTGCCTCTCATCCGCTTTGTATGGGCATTTTGTTTTGCAGTATTTTGGAATTTATTCGGAAACAATTGGCCGTTAACTTCCCAAACTTGGGAAAACATACATACCTAACCCTAACCCATACATATCCACACACACACACACACACGCACGCACGCACGCACGCACGCACGCACGCACGCACGCACGCACGCACGCACGCACGCACACACACACACACACACACACACACACACACACACACACACACACACACACGCCTGCCCTGCTGCCTGATTGGCTGGGACATGTGAGACCAGAGGCCCAGCACACACTCCCACACAGGCAGGTGAGGGAACCAGGCCAGGATCAGGCTGCAGGCTTAGTTCATGTTTCAATTCTCTCGGCAGCAGTTCACTGGATAGGTGAGGATCTGGTGTGTACAGACCTGTGAGGGCCATGGCAGAGTGGACTAGGAACCAGCAGGTCCTGCAGGTGGATGGCAGGAAGTGTAACAGAGGAACCTCAAAGCATGAAGAAAGATATTATCAGTGAGTTTATTGTGATTGTGAACTTTCTGTGGGTCATTTATTGTCGAGCAGCGATGCTCGTAGTGCTTTTAAAAGTGATTGTTATACATAGCTGCTGAAAGAACAGGTCAGTTTATGAGTAGGCTGATGTTTCTCAAATTTTAGGAATAATGCAAGTCATGTGTCAATCCTCCGGGCATTCTGCTTTACTATCCATATTTGCATTATACTAATGATCACGAGGTACACATAGACTCTTTGGCCTATTGTGAAACAAAACAGTAGGGTTGGGCAAATATTTACATTTGGATTCAGATAAAAGCTGGATCCAGTTGAGCTCGAAACCACATTTGGGGTCAGAGGTCAGGATACGAGCCTTGCAGGGGTATTGATATTTGGTTGAAAATAAACCAAATATCAATTCCTATATTTGTGAGTGAGCATGCTTTTCAGTCTGCAGCCACTTGCATGGTCACTTTACAGTCACTTAAAGACATTGAAAAACAACAGGAGCAACACATTTGACCTTCCTTCTGGATCTTTCTGAGACATTTGTAAGTTCATGTTTTGAATGAGTTCATTGTTCTTTGGAGAGTGTGCAGTAATTATGTAAACATCCATAAAGCACTCCGATGCTCATCAGAAGAAATACTTGGGATTATTGTTGTTTTAGGTGATTTAAAAAGATCTCTAAAATAATTAGAATCACATTCCATTGTGGGGAAAATGATTTTTTTAACGAGTTGAATTTAAATCTATTTTAGAACTGGACTAACTTTCTCGGCCAGATCCGGCCAAAGGCAGAGAATCGGAAATGAACCAGGATTTAAACACCTTCTACCATCAGATCTGCAGTTGACCTTTGTTTGATGTCCAGCGAATTGTGTCAGGAAAAAAACAAAACAAAAAACAAAACAGTTTTTGGTTTGAAACGAACATTAGAGTTCAATTAATTCTTCACAGAAGGAAGACAGCAGCAGTTTTATTTATTTGAGGCATCTGGAGCAGGCTCATTGCTTTTAGTTTGTTGGTGGCACATGTGCGGGAAAAAATAAAGCGACTCATGGAAAACAGGAGTCGTGTTTGGCCACGGTAACCCTGTTGAAGCTTGGTGCAGATTAAATGCATCATGTTGGAAAAAGTCCATGCCTGCTGTGAAACCCTTGTAGTAGAAAAGCTAGAAGCTGTTTCACTCACAGACCAGACAGCGGAATTCTGACTCTGACTTCTGCACTGTATCTCAGGGAATTTGAAAGGAACTGAAAGTCTCACCTAACCCTAACCCTAACCCTCAAAATACACAATTCCACAAGTGTTGATGTGAGCTCCCTTTGGGAAATGTCTTTGTTATTAAAAAAAATTAAAAATGTAATTCTTTTATCCATTTCCAGTTTTTAATTACAGAAAGTCAATATGTTTTGAAAAGACTTGAGTCTGGACATGGCAGTCAGCCCCAGATGGTTTGGGATTTAAATGGCGCCATATTGCCGGATCACCTTTTTATCTGACAATGTAACTTCCTTATTGAGTACAGCAGGACATTAAATGTGAGAACATGGTATCGTGTGAGAAAGTGAAAATTAATTCTATTTAGATTCTATTCATCCTGATAACACCCATCAATATGAAACTGGTTTTCCCTGCGGTGGTGACCTGCCAGGTTGTACACATGAAGGTCTTCAGCCCCGTGACTGCTTTTCAACAAGTTCTAACCTGTTTGTCCTTGTGTTTGCAGCTCTGATATAGACAACCTAATGGAGGAGCGTGAGAGAAACGGGAGAATGATCAGAGAGTTTCTGCAGCCTGCTGAGCAGGAGCAGCATGAGCAGCACGACCTGGCCAGCCACAAGAAACCACTGTTAGTCAGGTAAACAGACTCTTGAATAGAACAATTTGAAGTTTCTTTAAATAAGATATAGAATTCAGGGTTACAATGTAGTCATTTCGCGGGTCGATCAATGCAGATTCAGTCAGCAGTCCAGACTGCACAAAGAAATCCCACAGGAAAAAGATTCACACTGAATTGTGTCTCCTCTTGCTGCTTCAGGCTGTGTTCTGTCCTGATCCACACCTGGAGCTGCATGAAGGCCTTTCTAGGACCTCATTGTGACTGTGCACTATGCTGCCACAACACCGCAGCTTCTCACAAATAAATGTTCATCTGGTCAGGTCAGGTCAGGTCAGGTCAGATCAGGTCTGGTCTGGTCTGGTCTGGTCTGGTCAGATTAGGTCAGGTCAGGTCCTGGTCAGGTCAGGTCAGGTCTGGTCTGGTCTGGTCTGGTCAGATTAGGTCAGGTCAGGTCTGGTCTGGTCTGGTCCGGTCTGGTCTGGTCAGGTCTGGTCAGATTAGGTCAGGTCTGGTCTGGTCTGGTCAGATTAGGTCAGGTCAGGTCAGGTCAGGTCAGGTGCTGGTCTGGTCTGGTCTGGTCCGGTCTGGTCTGGTCTGGTCCGGTCTGGTCTGGTCAGGTCTGGTCAGATTAGGTCAGGTCAGGTCAGGTCAGGTCAGGTCAGGTCTGGTCTGGTCTGGTCAGATTAGGTCAGGTCAGGTCCTGGTCAGGTCAGGTCAGGTCTGGTCTGGTCTGCTCTGGTCTGGTCAGATTAGGTCAGGTCAGGTCAGGTCAGGTCAGGTCAGGTCAGGTCAGGTCAAGTCCAATCCAATCCAAACCAATCCTAGAGGTTAGAAAGACCAACTTGGTGTCGGAGGGTCAAAGTTCAAGCTTCACATTGAACAGGTCACCACTGGGGGTCTCTGGGAATGACCCTTGACCCCCGTCAGCTCCCCATAGCATCGTAATGGCCGCATGGTGGCACAGTGGTTTCTGCTCTCACAGCAAGAAGGTTGTGGGTTTAAATATTGCCTGTGGCCTTTCTGAGTCTTCCGAGTTTACAGGTTCTCCCTGTATATGTGTGGGTTTCCTCCCACATTCTCACAAACATGCACTTGGGGTCCCTAAGCAAGACTTTCAGCGCAATTACAAAGCAGGTGACTCAGAAGAGAGACACAATCTTCTGGCACCGGATCTGCCTCACTGCAGGGCTTAAGATGTGGGAGCAATTAAGTAGCCAATTACCTGCAGGAGTGCCAGTGAGGGAGGATCCGGTGCTGGAGCGAGGTGTGGATCCTCACAGTACCCCCCCTCAACGGTCGCCATCTGGCGGCCCACCCGGCTTGTCCGTGTGCTCGACGTAGAAGTCCGAGAGAGCGTCCCGTCCAGGATGAGTCAATGGGGAAGCCAGGACCGCTCCTCTGGACCGTACTCCTCCCAGTCCACCAGATATTGGAAACTCCTACCCCAAGGCTGCACGTCCAGGATCTTGGACAGGATGATGGCAGGATGGTGATCGATGATCCGAGGGGGTGGTGGGGGGGTCAGCCGGAGGACACAGGGGGCTCAAGGAGACTGGATCAGCCGTGTGGTTGATCACCTTGGAGACCAGGAATGGGCCGATGAAGTGGGGAGCCAGCTTCGGCAATTCTACCTGGAGGAGAAGGTCTTGAGAGGACAACCATACCATCTGCCCGGGTCTGTAGTCCGGAGTGGGAGTGCGGTGACGGTCTGTGAGTCGTCTGTTGGACTCCGCGGATCTAGAGAGTGCTGCCCTGGCAGATTTCCATACCTCCCGGACCCAACGTAGGTGGTCCTTGACCGCGGGGACAGCTACATCGAGCTTCTGATCTGGGAACAGGGGAGGTTGAAAACCGTGACAAACCATGAAAGGCGACATTCCAGTGGCTGAGCAGGTGAGGGAGTTGTGGGCGCATTCAATCCATGGAAGGTGGGAGCTCCAGGATGAAGGAAGCTGCGTAGTCATGCACCAGAGCACCGCCTCCAGATTCTGGTTCACCCGCTCCGTCTGGCCGTTGGTCTGGGGATGATAGCCAGAGGAGAGACTGGCCGTTGCCCCCAGGGCTGAGCAGAATGCCTTCCCCACCCGGGAGGCGAATTGAGGTCCCCGGTCCGACACAACATCCATGGTAATTCAGTGGAGCCTGAAAACATGGAGAACCAGCAGGTCAGTCGTCTCCTGGGCAGTTGGGAGTCGAGAGGGACGTAGTGGACAGACTTTGAAAAACGGTCCACTATGGTCAGGATGCTGGAGTTCCCATCAGAAGGGGGGAGCCCGGTGACGAAGTCCACGGCGATGTGGGACCAGGGCCGGCTGGGAATTGGCAGCGGTCGCAGGAAACCTGACGGAGGTTGATGGGAGGGCTTACTGCGGGCACAGATGGAACATGCTGCAATGAACTCCCAGACCTCCTGGGCCAGGCCAGGCCACCAGAAACATCGCTGCAGGAAGGAGAGGGTGCGGATAGCTCCAGGGTGGCAGGGGAGTCTGGAATCGTGACCCCACTGAAGAACCTGGGAGCGCACGGTGTCCGGGAACGTAAATGCGGTCTGGGGAACCGGTGCCAGGATCCGCGTCTGCCCCTTTAGCCTCCCGGATGGTCACTTCAATGTCCCAGTCGGCGGAACCCCGGATGCAGGACGGCGGGATAATGAGGTCCGGTAACTCAGAGGAGGAAGGGGAGGAGTGGAGCCGAGACAGGGCATCAGGTTTGATGTTCCGGGATCCAGGTTGGAAGGACAGAGTGTAGTTGAACCTACTGAGGAAGACAGACCAGCGCGCCTGACGGGAGTTGAGGTTGCGGGCCGAGCAAAGGTACTCCAGGTTTTTATGGTCCGTCCATATGATGAATGGGACTGTTGCACCCTCCAACCAGTGTCTCCATTCTTGCAGAGCCCACACCACCGCTAGCAGTTCCCGGTTCCCCACGTCATAGTTCCTCTCGGTCGGAGAGAGGCTGCGGGAGAAGTAGACGCAGGGGTGGAGATTGTGGAGGTGGCATGGAACTCACATTTCTCTGGCTTGACATAAAGCCGGTTCTCCAGGAGGCGTTGGAGGACCAGGCGGACATGCTCCCGGTGCTCCTCCAGTGAGTGTGAGAAAACCAAGATGTCATCCAGGTACACAAAAACGAACTTATTAAGCATGTCCCAGACGACATCATTCATGAACCCCTGGAACACCGCCGATGCATTTGTGAGTCCAAACGGCATCACCCGGTACTCGAAGTCTCCCAGCGGGGTGTTGAACGTCATCTTCCATTCATCTCCTTCCCTGATCCGGATGAGATGTTATGCATTCCAGAGGTCCAATTTGGTAAATACCCAGGCCTCGCAGAGGGGTTTGAAAGAGGGATTGATGAAGGGAAGAGGTGAACTGTTTTTTATGGTGATGGCGTTCAAGCCCTTGTAGTCAATCAGGGAAGGAGAGTGGCATCTTTTTTCTTCCCAAAGAAAAATCCTGCTGCCACTGGAGATGATGAAGGGTGAATGAGACCAGCAGCTAATGACTCCTGGATGTACGACTCCATCGCCTCCTTCTCGGGACGCGATATGTTGTAGAGGGTCGCAGAGTGTTGTTCCCAGTGGAGGCTGGCGACACCTTCATCCAGGCAAAGGAACTTGGGTCACTGGGGATATGGCTCGTCGGAGGGTTCCCCGTCACTGACGAGCCGCACCTCTTGGGTAGACTTCGGCAGGAGTCCCGAAGATGTCCGGCTTCACCACAGTAGAGACACAGCTGGTTCTGGATGCACCGGCGTCATTCTCAGGGGTCCAGATGGGTCCGCCCCAGCTGCATCGGCTCATCTGCTGACTCGTTGGGAGCTCCAGGTCCCGGCGGTGAAGTTGAGGACCTGGGAGCTGGCTGGGAAGAGGAGAGTCCGGCGGGGAAAGTTCAGCGGTCGGCACGCTCCTGCTGCCTCTCCCTCTGCCGGTTCTCCAAGCGGATGGAGAGAAAAAATGAGGTCATAGAGGGAGGAGGGTTCGTCCCGGGTAGACAGTTGGTCTTTCAGTCTCTCCGAGAGACCCTGGGCTTAGATTCCCCGGAGAGCCTCGTCGTGCCACCCACACTCCTGCGCCAGGATCCGGAACTTGACCAAGTAGTCGGCTGCTGGCATGGTGCCCTGGGAGAAGGAGAGATGCTGCCATGCGGACTCCCCGTTCTTTACTGGTTGATCAGAAACCTTCTTAAGCTCCTCGGTAAAGTGGGCCCAAGTCTGAATAACCGGTGAGTCATGATTCCAGAGTGCCGTCACCCACCAAGCCGCCTTCCCTAGCAGGAGGTATGTAGTGTAGGCAATCTTGGCCTGATCAGAGGAATACTTGGAGGGCTGGAGGTCAAAAACGAGGCGGCACTTCAGCAGGAACTGGTCACAGGAGCCCAGTTCCCCGGCACATGGTTTAGCCGGGGGAACGGAGGGCTCTTTGCCGGGAGAAGAGTCATCCAGGCCCCTTGGACTCATTTTGCGGGTCAGAAGAGTCTGTTATGGCTTGGAGCCAGTGTGTAGAGTTCTGAAACCCAGAAGCAAAACCAAGAGGCAGAGCAGGTGCAATTAACAATGATTTATTCAGATTGCAAGACGTGGCAGACGAGGGAACAAAGACTCTGGGATGCAGAGTGTGCAGGCGAGGAGATTGCAGCAGGAAGGAGCGCTGCACCAGGAGGAGGTGCATTGAAGAGGCACAGAGTGAGGAGCTGAGAGCACACAAGGAGTGCTACACCAGGAGGAGGTGCACTGAGGAGGCATGGAGTGAGGAGCTGAGAGCACACGAGGAGCACAGCAGGGAGGAGCGCTGCACCAGGAGGAGGTGCACTGAGGAGGCACGGAGTGAGGAGCTGAGTGCACACGAGGAGCACAGCAGGGAGGAGTGCTGCACCAGGAGGAGGTGCACTGAGGAGGCACGGAGTGAGGAGCTGAGTGCACACGAGGAGCACAACAGGGAGGAGTGCTGCACCAGGAGGAGGTGCACTGAGGAGGCACGGAGTGAGGAGCTGAGAGCACAAGAGGAGCACAGCAGGGAGGAGTGCTGCACCAGGAGGAGGTGCACTGAGGAGGCACGGAGTGAGGAGCTGAGTGCACACGAGGAGCACAGCAGGGAGGAGTGCTGCACCAGGAGGAGGTGCACTGAGGAGGCACGGAGTGAGGAGCTGAGAGCACACGAGGAGCGCTGCACCAGGAGGAGGTGCATTGAAGAGGCATGGAGTGAGGAGCTGAGAGCACACGAGGAGCGCTGCACCAGGAGGAGGTGCATTGAAGAGGCACGAAGTGAGGAGCTGAGAGTACACAAGGAGTGCTACACCAGGAGGAGGCGCACTGAGGAGGCATGGAGTGAGGAGCTGAGAGCACACGAGGAGCACAGCAGGGAGGAGCGCTGCACCAGGAGGAGGTGCACTGAGGAGGCACGGAGTGAGGAGCTGAGAGCACACGAGGAGCGCTGTACCAGGAGGAGGTGCACCAGGAGGAGGTGCACTGAGGACGCTGGAAGCAGGGAGTCGTGGAGCTCATGAGAGGAGCTGGAGACTCTGAACAGAGACAGTCTTCTGACACCGGACCTCCTCACTGCAGGGCTGAAGAGGAGGAGCAATCAATTAGTAGATTACCTGCAGGAGAGTCAGTGAGGAGGATCTGGAGGAGGTGCTGGAGGAGGTGGGGATCCTCACAATCAGTTTAGTTTGCTATTATATAGACAGGAAGTTCGGGTGCAGTTCAGAAGAAGACTTCACAGCTGTCTAAACCTATAGTAGCTAAACTAAGAAAATTGACATGGAAATGTTTTTCAAACTACCAGCACATTTATTTCCCTCTCAAGACCAGTTATAGTGGTATTGCTCATCCAGAAATCTAATTTATTAATTGGAGTTTGGAACTTCTTCTCCTCATAGATGTTTGAAAATGTGCCTATTTTCACATTATTTTCAGACTGGTGTTTTAATACGTCCATATTTGAATGTGATTCTGTGTGTGTGTGTGTGTGTGTGTGTGTGTGTGTGTGTGTGTGTGTGTGTGTGTGTGTGTGTGTGTGTGTGTGTGTGTGTGTGTGTGTGTGTGTGTGTGTGTGTGTGTGTGTGTGTACTGGATGGTCTAGCACATGTTGTGTTATAGCATATTTGAATCAGGTTAACAAACACTTGGATTGTGTAACCTGTTATTCAACAAACTGTGCAATAAATGTATAGTCATCTTTATCTGTATTTTTCATTCTTGTCCGCAGGTCCAAGACCTTTGACCACTCCCTGCTGACTCAAGTCCAGACAGACTCTGATTCGAAGATAGAGAGGAAGAAGTCTCACTATAGCCAGGTGAGCCACCAGTAAATAACCTCTGATACGCCTATAAACCTTATCATCGTAAACTGTGTCAGATATCTGCTGCTCATCTGTAACATGTAAGTATATATGCATTGGCCGATATGACTGCCAATATGAACCTTTTCATCTTGATCCCATGATGTCCTGGTCACTGATTGACCAAACCTGAAGGAATCCAGTATTTTTGAGATCACATTTGGTTATTGGGAAGCTTTATCATCACAAACAGAAAAGTTTGACTTCATGTATTATTAGTGATGTTTTATGTGGGGGAAGAAAAGATCAAGCTGAAACTTAATCAAACAAATCCATGTGAGTGGACTCCTGTATCAGCTGCACCCTTCTCTAAATATCCACATGGTGTTTCACTACAATGACCCAGTTTCTGATGTGCATCTCAACAGTCTACATTGATAAGTGTGTCTGTTGTTGTGATATAGCTGTCCAAGAGCAACTGCCAGTACCACAAAGTGTTCAAGGAGATCAGCAAAGAGGAGCAGCTCCGACAGAGTGAGTCTCCCTGTCCTGCTTAAATACTGACTGAGGGATTAGATAATATACCCACACATTTGATACTCACCATTTTTTAAGCACCTGATATTTCTGACATGATCACAGAAGACTGAATCTACTTCCACAGGGAATCAAATGACTTTCTAATCCACTGTAATTGATCTTTTATTTAATAAAGTAGAGTTACAGTACCATTCCATAATTTCTTTTAATTTGCAGAACTGCTGGTTTCTTGATTACATCGTCGACAATTTTAGAAAAACGTGGGTTTGCAGTTTGTCTTCTCTAACTGGATGTTATTGACCTGTGTGTCAGCTTACACCTGCGCTCTGCAGAAAGATATCCTCTACCAAGGACGGATGTTTGTCTCCGATCACTGGATCTGTTTCCACTCAAAGGTGTTTGGCAAAGACACAAAGGTACAGAAAACACTGACAAGTACATTTGAACACAAACAGGCTCTGAAGACTGGACTGCAGTCGTCCCTGATGACAGAAAACAGAATTGAAGTTAGCCAAATCCAGTTTAAAAATAAAACGGGCACCTCAGGATGTTCATGGTAAAACTAGAAGAGTAACTTCACAGAGTAAATTCTGAACTCTGTTCCTGGTGTTGGTGTCTACAGATCGCTATTCCTGTGGTGTCTGTTACCAACATCAAGAAGACCAAGACTGCCATCCTGGTGCCAAACGCTCTGGTGATCTCCACGGCAAATGACAAAGTGAGAGCGAGAGAATGACAGGAATTATGTTATTCCAAATCTATGAATTATGTCTGTATGCCTGTGTGGGAAAGAAAGCCTAAACAAGGTGTCTTGTTTTGTTGTTGCAGTATGTGTTTGTGTCCTTCCTATCCAGAGATAATACCTACAAGGTCCTCATGTCAGTTTGTCTTCATTTGGAGGTGAGTCTGACCCCAAACATTCAGCAAGCACAAAACGCTGAAGTTTGTTTGTCAGTGCCTGTGACGCATTTGGTTCTTTGAATTCATTTCAGCTGTTTTGTGAGCATGCATGCTTCATATTCAGTAATGTGTGCATCACTGTATTGTTTCCCACTGAACTAGGAATGGCATTTTGAAGCAAATGCAACATCATTGGAGAAATTAGTTGTGCTAATTATTAAGCTATGTATTATTTTTTATCAATTCTGATGCCAATGCCGATGAAGTATCTGTGGTTTGGGGATTCTTTAACATTAATGACAATGACAAAACTAAGACAGACTGTAAATTATGTTCTGTCAAATTAAATCAAAGGAAATAATAAAAACAGTCCCTTAAACCCCAAAACATATCATCACAGAATCAGGGAGACGATCTGGACAGCAGATATAATTATTTAGCCTTAAAGATGGAAGCATTTGAAGTGATTTACTGAAAGAATTTCACAGTTCGAGCCAATGAACTTTGACAGAAAGTTGATGTTTGTCAGTATGACAAAAGTGGTGAATGAAAGTTTTTTTAGGTTCCACATTGGGCCAAAGTGAATGTCTAAGATAAGATTAAAAAAAAAAAAAAAAAAGCTCTGGAAGGTCTTGTTTATTATTGATTTTTTTGAAATGGTGGTGTCATTGAATCTCTAGGAGAGCATTCTAAAAAAATATATGTTTGTATATTGAGTGCTTGATTAAGTTGGAAAGTTTAAAACTTTGTTTTATTTCCATTTTGAGACAAATGTTTGCGTGCTATGTTTGAAGAAACATGCTATTGTGTGTGTTTGTGCACAATGTGTTTTTAGGAGAAGAGTCCCTGCAGCAGCCCCATCCCGTCCTCTGCAGAAAACAGCTTCAGAGGTCAGAGGTCGCTTCATTCCCCTCGATTTCCTCTGGTGAGAAACACCTACTACAACTTTCACAGACAGAAAACAGTCAGAACCTACCAGCACACGTCTAATAAATATATGCATAAAACCTTTATATCCTCTTATATTGACAAGGTGAATAGAAGAGTGTGTGATCCAGATAAGCAGGACATTACGAACGAGTGTATGTTTGTGCAGAGGGAGTTCAGTGGCCTGGACAGAGCCGTCAAGCAGAGGATACAGGACACGGAGGAGAGCAGCAGCTCTGACTCTCAGGCCCCGGACTACGAAAAGATAGCAGGTACTAGTGAGGCAACAGCAGGTTCTGATAGACAGAGAAGTCCAAAAGACCTGGAAGCTGCAAGAGAGTTCAAGGCTGGAAATTCTCTACAGCAAGGGTGTCAAACTCAGATCCTCGAGGGCTCTGCAGGTTTTCCACGTCTCCCTCCACTGTCCACCAATGATAGTTCGTCACCACGTTCAGCACAAAGCCAGATAACAAGCTGCTCCTTGCAATCAGCTGTGTGAAAGCAGTGAGACATGGAAACATGCAGGGCCGCGGCCCTCGAGGACCGGACTTCGACACATGTAATCTACAGAATCATCAGGTTGAAGTCCATAACCTTCATTCTACAGGCCTTAGGGCTTGTTTACACAGTGGCCATCATACACACATTGTATCCATGACATTGCTGTTATTCTCATCTGCAGGGTTCCCAGTTCCTCCTTTCCTGGAGGTGTTGAAGCAAAAAGACAGCACCTCCCCCCTGGAGCACGCCAACCTCCAGCACAAAGTCAAGAACCAGCATTCAAAGCAGCAAAGCTCAGACAGCAAGCAGCACGACGCTCGTAAGAGGATTCTCAATATCAAACCAATCACATGTGGTGCAGAACAATTTTATGCAAAGACCTCCTAAAATAATCTGCATTGAACTATGTTGCTTTGCAAGAATTTTGTGGTCTGTTCAGAGTGTTTTTCAGCCTCGAGTTGGCAATTTAGACACAGTTCATGTTTGGCCATTTATTCAAGTTGTGAAGGCTGTTTTATGCTTGATGCTCAGGCGCGACGTGCAGAACCAGCATGAGATAATGTGTGTCATTTAAGGCCGAGCCATGCTCTCCGCAAGGCTCGTGTGTGTAATGACGTCAAAGTCTTCACTGCCCCCATGTACTTGGGTGCGCTCCAACCCCTCTGTGGTCTAATGCGCGCAGCCATAATTTTGTGACTGCACTACGTGTGTGTTGTTCCAGAGCATGTGTGCTTGTGTGAGGAGATCTCTCCATCTCATCAATCACAATTTAAAAGCAAACAAAAAGCCAGAGTCTGTTCGTTGGGCCTTTACATGCTGTTCCTTCCTCGTCCTCCAGGGGCGTCCTCCTCATAACTCCCAGCATGCCACTGTGGGTCCGTTGACACTGTATATAACTATGCCTGCTAGCCTCTCTGTATTTTCTCCCTCTGCTAAGTGAAAAACAAAAATCAAATGATCGAGTAAGTCTCTCATAGCCACTATATAATGTGACAGATTTGTAATTTGCCCCTTCAGCTGAATGTTTCATATACAATATTACAGATTGATATTATCACTAGATCTTTAGCGTGACTCCAATTTGCCTTGTTTTGTTTCTTCCAACCTCAGAGGTGGTGATCGACGGGAGGAGCGTCAGACCCGTTTCCCTCAACGCTCTGCTGTTCATCTACATGTTTCTGTTAGTTGACTGTCATTTATTTATTTTTCCTCCAAAAAACAACCCACAACACTAATCTGGATGCTTCTATCAGTCTCGACTTAACCCTGCATGTCCATAACTTTAAGACTCTATTTTCACATGTGTAATTTTTGGTAATAAATGGATGGTAAATATTATCACTTATATAGCTGTGTGAGCAGTCCCAAAGCACTTTACATAGCTCACCACATTCACACACGCATTCACACACCATTGGAGGCTGCAGCCATGCAAGGCGCTGTCACTCCAATGGGAGCAGTTTGGGGTTCAGTGTCTTGCCCAAGGACACTTTGGTATGTCAGCAGGCAGAGATAGCAGAGGTGGGTATCAACCCTGCAACCTTTCGACTGGGAGACGACCGCTATCATTATTATGATTATTATGATTATTATTATTACTCTATTTGTATAGCACATATAACACAATATCCAAGGTTGACCAAAGTGCTTCACAGTTAATATTAAAACAATCTGATTAAAAACAGGCTCAAAACAATCCCACAATATTACAGTGCATGTGTTTTGTGAATTGTGAACCTCTCTCATTTTTGACGTTGGTTGTATGTGTTTTCCCGTAGAGTGTGCATCCTGGTCCTGTCTTCCTGTTACCTGACGTTTAAAGTCATTTCATTGGAGCAGCGGTTGACGACTCTGGGCTCCATCGACATCACCCACCAGGAGTGAGTTGGAAAACTATTAACAGTTTGGAAAATCAACATGAAATCTTCACATTTCTGCATAATTGATTACTTTTGATTAGAGAGTGTGTATGTGTGTGTGTGTGTGTGTGTGTGTGTAATGACGCGAACCTTTGGTTACATCACAAGACGTGTCACAGTTCAGTGCAGAATGCAAATGTTAATGTGTCGTGTGCAAGTTATAGGTGGCGCCCGGGGGGGATTCTTGACGATGCTATAGCTCCTGCTGGGATTGCCATAGTGCCCCCATAGCACCTCCAAGAAATACATGTTTTTATCATTTCAATTTTTTTCTGTGTGTGTGAGTATTGTAGGGATTTCTTACCTCATAAGGATCACTATTTTTGTTGTGTTTGGCTATCGATAATGATTAAAAATGATCAAAGGTAGTTATTAATAATGTTATGGAAATTTTATCTGATGTGTATCAGAACCTCGGAGCTCCACCTGTCATAACAGGAAATGATAGCCAAATCAGTTATATCAGTCTCATAAGATATACTAAACAGTTAATCAGGAATTTGAATTAATAGTTAAATTAATTACAATTACCAGAATTAACAGTAAAGGTTGAAGGATTTTGGAGTTCTTGACACAGAAGAGGTCGACATTTCATTCACCTTTGTGCTCATTAATAACACAGCAAGTATGATTCCAAACATTATATTTATTTACAATGAAAACTGGGGGCAGTCAGGTCTGGTCACGGTGGGTCCGGAGGCAGGGGAAGCTGAGGCAGGCGAGTCTTCAAAAAGAAAGCAGAATGAAGCAGCGCTACGATAAAGCATAAACTGAGGGGCAACACACGCAGACATACTAACGCAGGGAGTGCTACGATCCAGCACCGAGTGGAGTCGAGCACCTTTAAGAGGTGCAGCTGATCAGGAGAACACGAGCTCCACCCGGTTGTCGCAGCTGAACTGAATCAGGTAATGAATCCCTCAGCAGCTCCACTTCCTCAAACAGCCTGAAACAAAAGGGGAGGAGAGACAAGAGAGGGAAAAAACCCAACCACACCCCTTAGAGGCCTCTGAGGAGTGGGGCGTGACATAAACAGAGATTCTAGCTACCTATATACATCTTGGTGTGTGTATGTGTATGTGTGTGTGGAGAGAGAGGTGGAAGAAGTGTGTGTGTGAGACGTGTGATGGAACAACAAAACAAGATGGCGGATCACAAGAAGCTACATTCAAATGGAGGTTATCAGAGAGCAGGAAGTCTGTCCTGGGTCTCCACCATGTGCTGGAGAACAATGGAACATGGAAGCTAGTCTTTAGCGTCTGCTTCCTGTGTGTCTCTGCTAAAGGACCATTTCTAGAATGACTTGATGTGAATGAGACTTGTTTTGCAAAACGTCAGGAGTCGTCAGATGGTGTTCAGTTACTGTGTGATGTTGTCTTTGATGTGATATGTGTAGGATTGTGAGTTAACTAGTTAGTAAAGCAAAGATTAGCATGCAGACCCTGTGTCTGTGGCAGAGCTAACAGTGGTTCACAGGTTGATAACTGCTCCTAATATCATTATCTATAGAACTCAATCACTGTAACAGAATCGACACATCTTCATAAAGTTAAACAGTTCTATCATAGCATCAGGTTTAACTAATCTCAGGTAAAGCCCAGTTGTTGTTACCACTTCCTTGAAGGACTTCAGTTGTTGTCCTGCTGGAGGGAAGCTGGTGTCTTCTCCTGTAGTTAGCACCTCCTGCTAACTGTGGTTGCTGGTTCTGCAGGCTGAGGAGAAGAAGATGAAGTTGATGTTTCAGGAGTCCTTCTTTGCAGCTCCTGGTTGTTCCTTTGTCCAGACTGAGGAGCTGGTCGCTCAGGTCTGTGATGGTTTTCCTGCTGGTTGAGGAAAACACAAAGAAGTTCTGTGAGGCGTCGTTTCCCTGGTCCGTCCTGGAGGAACTGGTTGGTTTTCCTGGTTGATGGGAGATCAGACTCTGAGTGCTGGTCTCTGGATCAGGGGAAGGTCTGACCCTCGTGGTGGGTCAGCAGAGGAGTTGAGGAGTGAAGGCCCTGGTTGCAGGCCTCTGGTGTTAGCTGTATGCTAACACTGGGTGAGCTGAGCTGCTGGGAAGCAGTTCTTCCCACAGTGTTCACAGGAGAAGACTCGGAGCAAGGTTCTCCTCAAGACTGGTGTTGCAGGCTTTTGTTGAAAGTGTGTGGATTCGAAGGTGTCGAATCCTGAGAGCCTCAACCAATCAGTGCTAAATGCATGGGGGGAGGCGTCTTGTGAGCAGAAAACAGGGGAGGGTCTGCAGTGGTAAAAGGTCCCCCCACTGGGTGTGATGGTCAATCATATTCCTGGGTCAGAATTCATATGTCATGACTGTGTATCATGAAAATTGAAAATTGTCTTTCCTTAGAAATGAACAAACTTTCTGTGTTCTTGTGAGATCCCAACAGCGTTATCCTTTGTTGCTTGGCTAACTTAATACATATATGTTTTATTGGTGTATAAATACACCAAAAAAACATATGTATGTATTTATTTTAAACTAAAAAGCAGTGTGATGTGATTCAGCCAATCAGTGCAGCAGAAGCCTTGACCTTGGAACTTTCCTGTCAACTGCATAACTTAAATATAGTAATAAAACATTAAGCACCTTTTGCAAAAAAAAAAAAAAAGAAAGAAAAGGGACAACATTATTGATGCCTTTGCTCTCAACCACAACAAGCGACATGGTGAGTGATGATTATTGCCTGTTTGCATAGAGATAACCAGGAATCAGAATTGTGCTTGTGCTAAAATTTCCATTCAGTGGTTTGATTAACTCATTCAGTGCCAGCCCTTTTCAAATTTGGCACGTCCCAGTGCCAGGGTTTTTTCAACATTTCAGCGTTTTCTCAAAGCCCATAGAAAATTTTGTCAAGAAACATACCAAATGAAAATTCAGACTTTCCTTTATCATCAGAAAAAATTTGTTTGTTTGTACCTGTTTCCATTCATTAGTAATGGCCTCCTGAACATGGGTGGGTATCACTGAAAATCCTGGTTTCTGACCAAAAAGCTGAGAAAAATGGCTTTTTGTGAAAAACAGCATTTCAAGCAGAAAATATCTTTGATCATAATTCTTTTTGCTTCAATGGCATCTCAAACACTTTGAGAAGTCTTCCCATTATATAATGAACCAAAATAACACGGACAACATTTTTTAAAGTTATACAAATACAACTTTATTGCAACCATGTAGAAGCATCAACAAGCATTGGAAAACGGTCATGTAAGAGGTAGCAGATACAAATAAACCATCAAATAAACATTTTGCAGGGATGCAGTAACGCAGATTGGCCAAAGGGGGGAGCTCACGGATTGAAGATTATAATCCGATTATAAATTCAGCATCATGTGGATATAATTGCATTTAGTGAATCAGAATCACTTTTAGAATAACTTTTATTGCCAGATCATGATAACACAACAAAAAAATGTATGCTTTCACTGCTAACACAAGAGGCAATCAGTGAATGCATCAGTCTTACCTGTAGAGCTATGCGCTGCTTTGGCGCGAGGCTGGGGCGACGGGCTTCTGCTACTCGCAGAAGAGGTCGGTATCCACTCGTCCCAAGAATCTGGGTCAGGCTCGCTGAACTCTGATTCATCAGGGATCGGATCAGGGATCGGTCTTCTCCCAGATCTTTGACTTCTCCCTCTGGTTTCGACAACTGTGATGGTCCCAGTCACCGGCTCGCTGAAGCTCGCTACGTCAGAGGAGTGGTCTCTGCCGGCGTCTTCTATAGCTGCGCTGCTGGTGCTGGGTCCTCTCAAAATGCTCTGCTGCAAAGTTAGTTGCTTGAACTGACCGGCTGGCCGATCGGTCTTGCTCCGCCGCTTTGACATGGCTTCTGAGACGGTACTCTGTTCTACATCCTTGCGATTACAACTCCAATTTTTGATACAAGCAAGATCATGTTAGTAGCCCCGCCCCCATGCAAAAAAAAACGCGTCTTTGGCACTCAGCGGTACTATTCGAAAAAACGCGAAAACGCGTCTTTGGCACTGAATGAGTTAAGTGGAAGGCTTGTAAATGTTTCATCTTCATCTCTTTGGCTAAATAGCTTGTATATTGTGTGGCATAATATTGTTTTAATTAGCAGAGCTTGTACGGCATGTGCGAGACTGTTATGTGCACAGTGTGGTGCATGCATACTGTTGGTGCTACTGTAGGAATTAACTAGAGATCACTCAATTCCCCAGCACCAACAATGAATAGTCGAGCTCCCCCACAGCACCAGCAGAAAACAAATTCTGCCGCTGCCACTGGTGTGAGTTAACGCCTTTAATTTTTTTCCAGAAGCGACTTCCTGAGGAGTGCTGAGGTGGACAACGAGCTGCTTTCAGAACTTCTCACTGTCAACCTCTTGAAGCTGGAGAAGGTTGGTCTGAGATCATACACAGTGCAGTTTCAACTCCACCTTCGGAAACGTGTGTCCTCCAGGTTAAAAGTAGCTTTTGTTGTGCGTGTTCAAGTGCCACGGTGAGTTTGAAGTGTAACCAGACGAGAGCTGCTGTTAATCAAACATTTATAGTCAGCGATCTGTTCATGGAGCAGACGTCACCTGTAACGGGAGCTGCTTTCACATCCATCAGTCAAACATCTCAACCAGACTCAACGTTACTCAATGTTATATTTGGAAATTCTTAAGAAAAAAAACAATTCAGCTTTATTTTAACACTCTTTGCCCCTTATTAAGAAAGATTCACAGAAAAGTGGAGGTATAAAAATAACATTTAAACTGTGTACAACCTGCAGCTTTACAAAAGAGTAAAAAAAATATTGACGCAGACTGAAGAACTTACTCGGGGTCATATAATCGTCTCAATCTCAGGAATTCTGTTCTCTCGGGATCTTTCAGCCTGCAGACTTCACCATACAGGTTTTCAGTAAAGTTGTCATTAGAAACTGCTTTTAGTGATTTTATGGGGCATCAGAAAGCTTCAACACTGAATGTGGTATTTCTTTTGATATTTTGAACTCTTTGCCATTTTGCAACTCGTAGAGCAAATCACCCTTCTTTTTTGCAATCAAGTTAAAAAAAAAAACGAAACAAAAAAAACTTCTTTTCCTTTCAGGTACAGAGAAACCTGCAGAGGTTGCTGGAAGAGGCTGCCTGAATGTCCTGGAACACACACACACACACACACACACACACACACACACACACACACACACACACACACACACACACACACACACACACACACACACACACACACACACACACACACACACACACACACACACACACACACACACACACACACACACACACACACACACACAGTGTGCACACAGTGAAACCAGTGTGCTTCGTCAGATGGTCCTCATCTATGTAATATGTATGTAAATACCTACTTTAGTGTATTCGATGTTACAAACTCATGATGATATTTTATTCTACCAGGTGCAATACTAGTCTAGTTAAGATAATTAAGACAGGCAGTGTTGTACGTTGGGGGGTTTGGTGTGGGTTGCTCCAGCAATGGGTAAATGCAACAATGGTGCAATGCAGCAATAGTTAAAGTGGTTAAAATGTAAGCCGTGTTGTGAACGACGTGGGTATATGTCGGGCGAAGCAGCTCTGTGGTTGTCTGAGTCAAGGCTTGGGCCTCTGTTCTCTGTGACACAACTTAAATTTCACATTGTGAACAGCAGTGTCCAGCTTTAACCCTTAACCTCCTTTGAATCTCCTCACCTGTTCCTGAGAGGAGACGATGGTGATGTGAAGCGCTGACTTTTCAATAAACTAAGTTAACAAAACAACCTGTGAGCAAAGTTGTGTACATAAACAACAACGCAGGGTTTATGTGGGCAAGTGGAGAGTGACGATCGTCACTACTGATCAGCAGACAGGTGCTGTGTTGTTGCTTCTCCTTATGAGGCCACTTCCTCAGAGGTACGTACCTCAAAAAACCGGTATAAACAGTGTGGTGGGACCGCAGCTTTAGATCCAGCTCTGTTCCACCACAGAGGGTACAGTTAAAGTGTAAGTGTGGTTGTGAACGCTGCGTTGCATTGCAGCTCAGGCGTCCGTTCGAGTAAAGCCGTGAGCCTCCGTTTTCTGTGACACAGCTGAGAAGATTTTCTCATTCTGAACACCAGCGTCCAACTCCACTGAATCTGCTGCTCTGCTGGTACTGAGAGGAGCGTCTACACCTTGTTGGACCACCAGGGGGCAGTGCCGGCTGACATTTCAATAAACCAAGTCAACAAAACAACCAGTGTGCACAAAGTGGTGGATGTGAACAACAGTTGGAGAGTTTACAGTAGATGAGCTATTTAAATATTGCGGGCTTGTGAAGAGTGACTGTCTTCCTCCACATTGTTATTCTTTATATCACCACTGGATGGCGGCAAAGTTGAAACTGTGAAATGTTGAAAATGTGAAAATGTTGAAACAGTGTTCAGTAAATTCCCTTCATCATATTGACATGTGTTGTGTACCTTCAACATCATGATTGAAATGGCTTTATTTCAGCTGTTCCAATCGGCTGTGGACTTTCCACCAATCTTCAGCCCATTGAGTTTCTTCTCTTGCTTGTCTTACTGTTGCTGCTGCTCCCTCCACATGGACATCTTCTTGAAGGTCACTGAGGAGAAAAAACAGGACGCATGGAGGAGGATTAGAACTCCCACCACCACATCAATGTTATCAAATATAAGGACGAATTTTAATATATAAACATATCCTTGAATTCAGGAAGAGTGGTGTTCAACTTTGGAATAAAGTTTGATTTTTGATGCAATGTTTATTGGGCTTCCTTGCTTTATGTTCTTGTTAACTCAGCCAGCCGATGATCTCACTGTGATGTAAAGAAATACCCCCATAAATATACACCTATCAATATATTTTTAACTTTCTTACATAATGGTAAAAGTTCATTAAGATCATTTAAGATGTTTTGCAGATATGGGACACAGACGGGCCATTCAGTGTGAAAAGTGATGCCTTGGCAACACTGCTGGTGTGTAGATGAATATTTGTGTAATTATAGAAGAGCGCCATTTTTCAACGATCATTGGGATTTTTTACTACATAGAATGATAATTACGGTAGATTGAAAACTACAGCCTACAGGCGTGTCTTAAAGTGAAAAAACTGTCATCGGGAAAGGTAGTGTTACTAGTTTGGAAACTGGTCAAACTAGTTGGTGCTAATCAAAGTAGTGGGACACTCAGCAAATCATGGGTTTTATCTGGAGAATACAAAATGGTTCAAGTAAGAACTGGATGACGTAGAGACAGTAAAAAGATTATTTTTGTCTGTTTAGTTTACGTAGTTTAGTTGGTTTGGTTTTTTCTTTGTGAGTTTGAACGATGATGTGTAGGAGTTGACTTTGCAGCTCTACTTGTTACAGTAAGCTGCTGAGGTGATGATGATGACGATGACGATGACGAAGATTACGTAACAACTGTTGTGGCGTCAACTCTGAGGAGAGGCTGAGTTGTTCACCCATCACCTTGTTGATAGATAGAGAGATAGATAGAGAGAGGGAGGGAGAGAGAGAGAGAGATTTTTATTTTTCTATTTTTAAAACACTTCTTTCTTTACACTAGATTGTCAGAAGACGGTTACATTGTGTGTCAGACATTTACATTTTTTGCTAAAAACAATAATTTTAAAAACCGTGCAAACTGCAAATCTTCGTTTTTTAAAAAGCACAGAATGTTCTAAAAACACCAGACCTCTTTAAAAGAATTCAGGTTATTGTTTTGTTTAAAAAAAATGTTATTCAAGCCAGAGTCTGGGTTTGATATTGACTCGCCACACTTCCATGACATCCTGCCCTTCTTTGTTCTCCACCATGTTCCTCCTGCTGACGTAGATCAACATCTTGGCCTCACCTGAGAGGAAGTTCAGGAGCTGCCATTTGTCTTTTGCACTTTTTTTTATAGCCAGCCCCCATGATAAAACTCCTCTCAGTAAAAACAGCACTGTCACGCCCCACTCCTCAGAGGACTCTTAGGGGCGTGGCTGGGTGTTTCTCCCTCTCTTGTCTCTCCTCCCCTTTTGGTTTCAGGCTGTGTTTAAGGAAGTGGAGCTGCTGAGGGATTCATCTCCTGATTCAGTTCAGCTGCGACGACCGGGTGGGGCTCGTTTTCTCCTGATCAGCTACACCTTTCAAACGGGTGCTCGACTCCACTCGGCGCTGGATCGTAACTCTCCCAGAACTCACCAGCCTCGGCTTCCTTGGTTCCCTGACCCACCGTGACCAGGGGCCTCATTTATAAACGTTGCGTACGCACAAAAGAATGCGTACGCCACTCTCTACGCAAACCGTGGGATTTATAAAAAGAGAACTTGACGGGAAAATGTGCGGTCCTCCACGCCAACTCTGACCCTGGGTCACCCTAACCCTAACCCAACTCTGACCCTGGGTCACCCTAACCCTAACCCAACTCTGACCCTGGGTCACCCTAACCCTAACCCAACTCTGACCCAGGCGTACGCACATAACTGGGGGAAGGAGAAACTGCGCCACTGATGGCAGAAGAAAGAAACGGGAGAAACTGTGTGAAACTGATCGTGTAAAATAAATAGTTATATGACCTCATATATGGACAGTTTATTTGCAAGAAATGGATAGTAAACAATTACATTTCTACAATGAATAAACAAACATACTCCCTGGAGTGCACACGGGAAACATATGATTAAGACAGTAGTAAGACAACAGTAGGGCAAATGATGTTTCCACTGATATGAATGCAGTGTAACATCCTATATCATATAGCCCATATAGCAGTGTTGGGCGCAGACTGGAGCCGGCGCTGTACGTGATGGGTGGCTTCTAGGTACGGAGAATTAATGTGGAAATCCTGAGACTTGCAGTGTTGTAGTAGTGTTTAACCCGTTCACGACCTTGCAGGCGACAGTGGAGAACCCTAACCCTCAAGCGGTGGCTGCTCACCCCTTTTCCTCACCCACAAGGCGCAGAGGAGAGGACCTAGAATCTATAGTATTGTGGAGCGCACCATCGGGCTCCTGAAGGGCAGGCGGCGGTGTCTCGACAGCACAGGAGGAACGCTAGCCTACAAGCCCGAGAAGGTCTGCAGTATTGTCAGAGCGTGTGCTGTGCTGCATAACATGGCAAAACTGAATGCTGTGGCCTTGCCCCCCCGACCCGGACCCCTATCCCCAGGCATTGGAGCCAAACACTGCTGCCGTGCGCCAGCGTTTGGATGTGATGCGTCATTTATGAAAAAACAGGTATGGAAACAAATTCAAAATAATCATTTATTGATCAACTCTCTCATGGTGGTGTTGAGCTCGGACAGGACATGTTTTATCTCCCGCAGTTCTCTAGCAACTTCATTTATTGCAGTGATGGTGTCTCTCTGTCTGCAGGACTGCATCTGTGAGGACACAGCTGCTGCAGGGCTGGGATGCACGAGGTGCAGTGGAGACGCTGGGCGCACACGGCTCAGCTGCGGCGCCACTGACCTCGCTGGGACCCGCAGCAACTACAAGAGATGTTGAATAAAGTCACTTGTTTTGTTAATGGAGTCTCAATCGTTTCTGTACATAAATGTGAACAAAACTTTGGTTTACACTCATATCAAATATGGGAATACAAATTACATACCTTGGTCTTCTGCTTGTGGGCCGGGATCGGTGTCCCCCTCCACCTCCGTCACCACTCCACTCAGGAGGGATTCCCCGATGACCCCCGCCAGTGTTTCCTCCAGCGGGGTGAGCTCCGGAGGGCCCGTTCCCCCGCCCGGGGCCCAGACGCTCTGCCAGTGTGACGCCAGGCGCTTTTTTGCGTCTACTTTGATGTCTGACCTTTTTTTTCCCCTCAGCCACACTCCGACCTTCTGAGGCCACAGCATTGACACCATCCGCCACATGCTGCCACTCTACAGCCTTTTTGGCGTTGGTGACCCCAACACTGTGTCCACCAAATAATATCGCCTTCCTCTTCTCCACCTCCCCGACGAGAACTTCCACCTCACACTGGGTCAAACTGTCGTTTCTTGGCTTTTCTTTCTGCTTTCGGCATGCTTTCCGTCATGAATCAATATTCATGAGAGGCGTTTCTCTGAATATTTATTGGCAAATATGGGCGTGGTATGACCCGCACACAGGTGCGCCACACTTAGAGTGGATTGTGATTTATAAAGGGAAATCGGCGTAGGACGTGCGTGCACACTGTTTTATAAATCAGGATATTTTTGTGCGTACGCATTTTCTGTGTTTCTTGCGTACGCCAATTTTGACGTCAATCCTACGCAGTTTCATAAATGAGGCCCCAGATCCGACTCGTGCCCCAGTAGCTCGTGCCTCTGGAGCCTGCAGCACCTTCAACTCACTCTTGTTATAAGAATAAACTCTTCCAAGTGTACTCTTCTGTCTCCTGCTGGTTTCTCCGCACCTGTGCCTCCGAAGTCCCACCGTAACAAACACTAAAAACCATAGTTAAAGAGTGAAGAACCTGTGAGTCTCTTGAACTCAGTAAAAAGACTAAAAACCATAGTTAAAGAGTGAAGAACCTGTGAGTCTCTTGAACTCAGTAAAAACACTAAAAACCATAGTTAAAGAGTGAAGAACCTGTGAGTCTCTTGCACTCAGTAAAAACAACAATAAAAAGACTAAAAACCATAGTTAAAGAGTGAAGAACCTGTGAGTCTCTTCCACTCAGTAAAAACAACACTAAAAAGACTAAAAACCATAGTTAAAGAGTGAAGAACCTGTGAGTCTCTACCACTCAGTAAAAACAACACTAAAAAGACTAAAAACCATAGTTAAAGAGTGAAGAACCTGTGAGTCTCTTGCACTCAGTAAAAACAACACTAAAAAGACTAAAAACCATAGTTAAAGAGTGAAGAACCTGTGAGTCTCTTGCACTCAGTAAAAACAACACTAAAAAGACTAAAAACCATAGTTAAAGAGTGAAGAATGTTAGGTTTAACTAAAGAACCCCAAAGCAGAGACAGGAGCAGGAGGCAAGTTGTACAGTTTATTTCACAAACTGAGGGTGGCAGGCAGTGGAGGCAGGGAGCTGGCCGACGAGGAGCAGGTCACCAGGAACGAGACTCCAGGAGAACCTGGACAGATGAGGAAACTGCATGTAAGCATTATCCCGGTAAGTAAAACACAAAGTGCTTCCAAAACAAGAAGCTCTGTAACACTACCGAACAGGACGGAATTATCTGGCAGTGTGGTGCTGAGACATCCAGGCCTTCATACTGTGGTTGATTAGGTAATGACGTGCAGGTGTCTAGTCTGCAGCACCAGGAGGAGTCAGCCACACCCCCTGCCACACTGCTCTGCTGCAAAAAGAACACAAAAAGGGGGGAGGGGGACAGCACACAAACCAAATCACAACAGTTTCCAGAGTGAGACTCTTCATCTTTTTAGTCTGTATGAGCAGAACATCTGTCACATTATCAATAACAGCAATAAAAGAAGAGTTAAGAAAGCAACATACTTTTCTTATTTCTGATAATGTGGCGCCTCCTTGTGGCTCATGTGACAAACTACAGGCCAGGATTCAATATACATCTATAAGGTAAACTTCATTTAATTTCTTTTTTTACATTATGAGATCTAATCGTTGTGATTTAAATTTATTTTACTGCCATCTGTGAAATAATGAGAATTCAAATTTTCACACATCTTGGATGTATATATTCTCTAAATTAAAATATTTCAAGTTCATTTGCTTTTTAAAAAAAAATATATTTTGTCAGTTTCCAAGTAATGAAAATAAAACATTCCGCTGGACGTAATATTAAATACAATTACAACCAAAAGTGTGTAAACCTTTCATATTTACATTACAAATGTTAAAACAGTTTTGAGACGTACCTGTAAATGTCGTCTGTCACATTTGTGGTTTTAAACAGAAAATTGATACCAATTCATGTTGACCACACTTGAATTCGTGAAAAATGAGCTATAAAAAGAAATCAAACAATTATTTCTAGCTTCTATGAAGAATTCCTCTGAAGAATTAGCAGGTGGAAAGTTGAGGTCAGACTGATAAAACTCACCTGTTCTGTGATGTCGCAGGTTCTAATGCTGGATTTGGATGTTGGCAGAGGACAAGAGAAGAAAGTAGAGATTTGAACCTCAGCCTGTTGAGGAGCAGTGCAGGGCAGAGCCAGCAGGGGTTTGTTCAGACGACCACTATATCAACAAGAGTCAAGTCACATCCAATCAAAATAAAACAGCTGGGTGGGTGGAGACTAGACCACTTTTTGAAGGACATGTTGATGTTTACTCAAAACTTTATAGTGTCATTTATATAGAGCAAAATCTGTGTAAAGAAAAAAGAATGATACAATATTAACCTAAATTTTTATATTTTATATATTTTTCTTTTTTACTTTTCTATTCTATTCTATTGTATTTTATAACATTCCTAGGTACCAGATTGCTGCAACAAAACAATTTCCCTTCAGGGGTGAATAAAGTAATTATCTATCTATCTATCTATCTATCTATCTATCTATCTATCTATCTATCTATCTATCTATCTATCTATCTATCTATCTATCTATCTATCTATCTATCTATCTATCTATCTATCTATCTATCTATCTATCTATCTAAATTGCTCTCATGTCTTATATGTGTAGTTGTGTATCATGAGTAGTGTACTCTCCACAAACACAACACCACTACTACACCATAAATTCCTAATCTCAGGAGCACAAAATAGCGTCTTAATGTTCCACATTTGTCACAAGTAAGAGATTAAAGAGGAGTTTCTACTTAAAATACTGTCTGCCGGTACTTGAGTTGTCGCTGCAGACGTGGACGTCCATGTTTGTTTGTATTAAATGGACCAGAGAGCTGAACAGAAAAACATTCAACAGAAGGAAAAGACAGAAATCAGCAGTGACATTTCAGACTTCCTCTCCAGGTGGTCTATTTTCCAGGATCCTGTGGCCAAGGTGTTGTTCCACAAGTTGTACCGGCACGTGTGCGTGTACGGAGAAATGTACTAGGAGACCTTGCAGCTCCCGGACTGCCCCCCCGGCACGGACCCCACCGTGGCCTACCCCGTGGCTCTGAGCTGCCACTGCGGCCGCTGCAACATGAACACGTCAGACTGCACCTCCCAGAGCCTGCGGCCCGACTTCTGCCTCAACGACATCCCACACTCCTCCTAGAACCGGCTGACCACTGGCCACGTTTCAGCAGGCCCATCGCTGACTCGGCACAAAGCATGGTCTTCAAGAAAGATGTCGATGGATGGTTTGTGTTGCTTTGGTACATTGCAGAAGCCAGCGGCTCCTCACTGTGAGTCCTGGACGGCCTTGAAGGCCTCCAGAGGGTTTTCACACTCCACTGGCGTCACAATCAGCTTTGGAACGGCCAACAACATTACATATTCATTAGTGCCGTCAAAAATAACCTTCATTTAGTTCATTGATTAGAAACACTTCATTCTTTCAATAAACATTAACGTAACTAACGTAGTTTTGTTTACTTCTTGGTTTGTTTGTTTGTTTGTTTTCCTCCCTTACCGGAGCATGGCTCAAAGACAGGACACGTGAATCAACTCCACTGTGAGGTTTGCCTTCCCCTCAGTGACCATACATCACGTTTCTATCAGAAGTCACTCACTTCTTTCAGCCTCAACAACGGAAGACAGAAAATGTTTCCATTCATATTTTAACTGATGCAGAACTGGATCATTATCACATGTTTCACTATTAAACTCGTACTTCTTTCATATCAAACAGGTCTTGACTGACCTGCTCACACACTTTTACACAAAGGTTCACATTTATTGTTTGACTGCAGTTATAGAAAGAATCCATTGATCAGTCCTGTTTACCAAAACCAACACATTCCTGCTGGATAACTGATGTTCAGAAGTGCTTTAGTGTGAATCCAGTGTCTGTGTCATTGAGTTTGTCCAGAAGAGGGCAGCACTGCTCTGTGAAACACATCTCAACTGTGTGTGTGTGTGTGTGTGTGTGTGTGTGTGTGTGTGTGTGTGTGTGTGTGTGTGTGTGTGTGTGTGTGTGTGTGTGTGTGTGTGTGTGTGTGCGTGCGCGTGCGTGCGTGCGTGCGTGCGTGCGTGCGTGCGTGTGTGTGGTGTGTTTTATAAATGACCTATCATAGTTCGCCAATCAGAACCTTCTATTACTGTTTATTCCACCATGAACATGAAAACACAGCAAACCATGCGTCCAGTATCAGAACTGCATGTCTGAAGTTTGCAGGAAAGAGAAGCAGGTGAAGATCAGTTCAGTATTCAGCGAGTTCTGATTGGTTCAAGTCTCTGACACTTCATTGCTCCTGTCCAACAGGTGAGACTGAGCGGAGGGCCAATAGGTCCACTGACTGTTTACATCCCATAGACACGCCTCCGACTGTCCTTCTTGGCTGAACGAGTCTCCTCTCACAGTCACTGATGCTTCACCAGCGCCCCCTACTGCCCTTACCAGTCATTACAATCTCACCACCGATACAGATCTGTGGTTGTGGGATACATTCATTCATACCGACCATCAGTCCAGATCGCAGACCAACTGCTTCATGTCCACCGTGGTGTCCAGCCGGCCACAACCAGAACAATCTTATCCATCTCCCACTGAACCAGATTCCACCACCTGTCCTGAAGCGCCTCCCGGCCACCTCTGGCCTTTTAAATATGAGCTTTCTCATTCGTGACTGTATTTCTCTTCATAATCTCCACTTGATTATTATTACAGGGACATGGCTTTCGCAAGGAGACTGTAGTGCCCTAATTGAAGGGACCTCACCAAACTGTACTCATCTTCATCAACCAGGCTCTGATTGGGCGGAGCTTTTCTCCTCCCTTTTTTCTTAATAGTTTTACTGTTTTAATGTGATTTCTACAGAAGTGATTTAATATAGCTCAAAATAATACAAAAAGGAGTTGTACACAGAAATATAGATAAGATAGAAGGACATTTCACTATAATTATGTTAATGTAAGAATGCTGAAATGAAGGAAATTAATAAATATTAAACATGATCCATATGCGAATTGTATTCACTTTTTGTGAGGTTTTTATTAGAAAAGATGAATTACTGAAACACTTTTTTTTTAACTACAATTAAACAATGAGTCAATTTCTGACCTTGAACTTTCTCCAGTAAAACAATCAAATCCACCAAGTACATGCACATTTTAATATTCTGCCCAAGAAAAGCCTACACTTGTTTTTTCCTAACAAAACTGCAGTGCCATGACAAATACAAACAGTTTGGAGGAAATTATTCCAAAGATTACAGCCGATGTCTCGTGGGAGAGTTTACTTTTCAAAGTCTCCGGATGCTTCTGGGAAAACCTTCACAATTAAGTAATTGACTTTGTGTTACAAGCACGTTACGAACCCAAGAGTCAAGGGTGATAGATCAAGTTCTTTGTCTACGTATCTTAATTATTTCATATAAGTGGTGGAGGTGGAAACAGAAAGCAGTCAGTGTGTGAGTGAAGCTCCAGCGTCTGATCGCTGATGTTTCTCCTCCTCCTCAGGCTCGAAGCGCCACCCTGAATGAGCAGCTGGGTCACATTGAGGACATTTTCTCTGATCAGACTGGCACTGTCACTAGGAACGTCATGCAGTTCAACAAGTGCACCATCGCTGGACGCAGCTACGGTGCTGAAGATGTCACTTTTCTGTCCAAACTTCTTCACACTCCAGAGATGACACATTGGCTAGAAGAACTGATCCGACTGTCAGGGACCTTGAGCAGGAACAATAAAGGGAATTCATTTCAGATTGAAACATATATACAGTGTGTGTTTACACTGCTAAAAGCACTAATATTACTTTGATATTTATTTATTTCTGTAAATTGAGCTTCATTAAATCCTAAATACAATTTTTCATTCTATTGACCAGAATTTGTAATTTAATGTCACATGTTTGATCTCTTTCTAATACCGTATTAAATACAGGTCTATTTACTATAAAAGCTCAGACCATCAATCTATACTGGGAAATCAAGTAGTTTAGTATTTTTTCTCATTATTTCTTGAATGAAATTAAAGGGAATTGAAGAATTAATCGAAGAGATTCTGCCTTCTGAATTTGAGTAAATATTTAAATTAATGTGATGTGGCATTGATGAAGCCAAAAAGCTGATCCAAAGTCAAAATATCTTGTGTTTTGAGTTGTTTGGAACTTGTCTGTTGTACCTAGAAAGACTGGGTAAACCTTCTTTGAAACCACTACTGAATTGTTTCCCGTCTTGATCGAGAGTTAATGTTTTAGTGAGATTAATCTTGAAGACGTGAAATTTCACATTAGGCAGTTAAGAATTGTTTTGATTGAACGAACCCCTCAGATAGGAGGATTAACCCCCGGAAGGCCCCAGGACCAGACAACATCCCGGGGAGGGCGCTCAGAGCATGTGCAGATGAGCTGGCTGATGTCCTCACCTCCATATTGAACCTCTCAGCCAGAGCGTTGTGCCCACCTGCTTCAAAACCACAACCATCGTTCCCTCCCCAAGAAAAGCCCCCCCACCTGTCTGAATGACTACAGGCCAGTAGCACTCACTCCAATCATCGCAAAATGCTTTTAGAGGGTGGTGAAGGCCCACATTCAGAGCAGCCTACCAGAGACACTTGACCCCCTACAATTTGCATACCGGCCAAACAGGTCCACCTCAGATGCCATCACTGCTGTACTCCACTATTCCCTCTCTCATCTGGAAAACACAGACTCCTACATCAGGATGCTCTTTGTGGACGACAGCTCAGCATTTAACACTGTCAGCCCCCACAAACTCACACACAAACTACACACACTCGGACTGCAACTCTCCCTCTGTGACTGGCTCCTAGACCTCTTGTCTGGCTCCTAGACTTCCTGACTGGCTCCTAGACTTCCTGTCTGGCTCCTAGACCTCCTGTCTGGCTCCTAGACTTCCTGACTGGCTCCTAGACTTCCTGTCTGGCTCCTAGACCTCCTGACTGGCTCCTAGACTTCCTGACTGGCTCCTAGACTTCCTGACTGGCTCCTAGACTTCCTGACTGGCTCCTAGACCTCCTGTCTCGCTCCTAGACTTCCTGACTGGCAGGCCCCAGTCTGTCAGGATTGGAAACAGGACTTCAGCCAGCCTCCTCACCAACACTGTCCCCCTCAGGGATGTGTCCTCAGCCCCATCCTCTACACCTTGTTCACACATGACTGTGTCGCCTCCCACAAGGACAACATCATCCTGAAGTTGGCAGATGGCACCGCTGTGATTGGACGCATCACAGGGGAGGAGGAAGCGGCTTACAGGAGGGAGGTGCTGGTCTAGTGGCTTGGTGTGAGGACAACAACCTCTCCCTTAACACTGACAAGACAAAGGAGATGATAGTGGACAGGAGGAAGGAGAGAAGACCTCATCATCCACTGTCTATCCGGGGGCTTGAGGTGGAGAGGGTGAGCACCTTCAAATACCTGGGTGTCCACATCAGCGAGGACCTCACCTGGACATTCAACACCACACAGGAGGACCTCACCTGGACATTCAACACCACACAGGTAGTCAAGAGGGCCCAACAACGGCTGTACTTCCTGAGGAGGCTGAAGAAATTCGGCATGCCTGCCAGGATACTCAGGAACTTCTACAGCTGTGTGGTTGAGAGCACCTTAACCAGCTGCATCACAGCCTGGTACGGCAACACTACTGTGGCGGACCGCAGTCGCCTGCAGAGAGTGGTTAAGACAGCCGAGAAGATCACCAGAACACCACTGCCCTCTCTGCAGAGCATCTACCAGCACAGGGTCCACAGTAGAGCTGCCTCCGTACTTAAAGACCCCACCATCCAAGACACAGACTGTTCAGACCCTCCACCCATCCACAACACAGACTGTTCAGACCTCCACCCATCCACAACACAGACTGTTCACGCTTCTGCCCTCAGGCCGGAGGTTCAGAAGCTTGAAAAGCAAAACCAACGGACTGAAAAACTCTTTCTTCCCCGTTGCCATCAGACTCTTGAACAGCAGCTGACATGTTTACTTTGCACATGTTTACTTTGCACATCTCACTTCACATTATTTTTTGCACTGCTCTGTTACTTTACTTTATGTTATTTTTATTTCTATATTTTATTCTCTTGTGCATACTTATTATATAGGTCGGCTTCAGCGTGAACGGCAAAATAAGAATTTCATTCTCCGTGAAACCTGGCTTTTACTGGCGATATGACAAAATAAAACACCTTGAACCTTGATAATCCTCACATCCAGTCTGACCTCCAACTCAGCAACAATGTGAAGCCAAACAGAGGAACACACGGACTCACAAACATCCTCAAGGCAACAAGCAGTTTTCTCAGGTCACAGGAGTACGGAGTCCGGGGTCCCTTGTTGAGGGCTGTTCAGTCTTTGTATTCCCGGAGCAGGAGTTTGGTTCACATTGCCGGCAGTAAGTCGGACCTGTTCCCAGTGCACGTTGGCCTCCAGCAGGGGTGTCCTTTATCACCGGTTCTGTTCATTACCTATATGGACAGAATTTCTAGGCACAGCCGGGGGCCGGAGGGGGTCCGGTTTGGGGACCACAGGATCTCATCTCTGCTATTTGCGGATGATGTGGTTCTGTTGGCTCCATCAGCCTGGATCTCCAGCGTCCACTGACGTGGTTCGCAGCCGAGTGTGAAGCAGCTGGGATGAAGATCAGCACCTCTAAACCCGAGGCCATGGTTCTCGACCAGAAAAAGGTGTCTTGCTCCCTCCAGGTCGGTGGAGTGCCCTTGTCCCAGGTGGAGGAGTTCGAGTATCTTGGGGTCTTGTTCACGAGTGGGGGAAAGATGGAGCGTGAGATCGACAGGCGGATCGGTGCAGCGTCTGCAGTTATGCGGACGTTGTATTGGTCCGTCGTGGTGAAGAAGGAGCTGAGCCAAAAGACCAAGCTCTCGATTTACCGGTCGATCTTCGTTCCTCCCCTCACCTATGGTCATGAACTATGGGTCATGACCGAAAGAACCAGATCCCGGATACAAGCGGCTGAAATGAGCTTCCTCCGTAGGGTGGCTGGGCGTCACCCTTAGAGATAGGGTGAGGAGCTCAGCCACCCATAGAGATAGGGTGAGGAGCTCAGTCACTCTTAGAGATAGGGTGAGGAGCTCAGTCACCCTTAGAGATAGGGTGAGGAGCTCAGTCACCCTTAGAGATAGGGTGAGGAGCTCAGTCACCAGGGAGGAGCTCGGAGTAGAGCCGCTGCTCCTCCACATGGAGAGGAGCCAGCTGAGGTGGCTCGGGCATCTGTTTCGGATGCCTCCTGGACGCCTCCCTAGGGAGGTGTTCCGGGCATGTCCCTCTGGTAGGAGGTCTCAGGGCAGACCCAGGACACCTGGAGGGACTATGTCTCTCTATGGCCTGGGAACACCTTGGGATGCCACTGGAAGAGCTGGAGGAAGTGTCTGGGGTGAGGGAAGTCTGGGCAACTCTGCTCAGACTGCTGCCTCTGCGACCCGGCCCTGGATAAGCGACAGACAAAGGATGAATGGATGGATGTATAAGTTAGCTTTTTTCCTTTCCTTTCCTTTCTTTGCTTCCTTTCAGAATGTCATGAAAGTTCTTGGACACGCCATTCTTCTGGGAGGCTCGCCCTCGCACTCAACAGGTTGGTGCCCTGAACCCTGAATGTTGTTAGAGAGGAATGAGTGATATATAAATAACGTCACTGTCTTGATTTCTAATCCAGAGACCAACTGAGTGGCGAAACGAGTCCCATGGACTGGACACTGGATTTTGTTTTTGTTGTTGTTTTTTCTTTCATGAAAATAAACATTGAGTTGGAACCAGTGCTATGTGTGTTTTTGACTCTGTACTACCATAAGTGTGCATTTGCTCCTCATCCCCGGGTTGCAAAATAGTGTGGATTAAAAATAGGGATGTCCGATAATATCGGAGGGCCGATATTATCGGCTGATACTGACTTAAAAATGTAATATTTGGAAATATCGGTATTGGATTTTTACAACCGATATTGGAATTTCCGAGTCTGCATGAACGCAGCATTGGACGTTTACGGGTGCGCGCTTGATGACGTTTAACAACAACAAATACAACTCACTAAACTCGTGGCTAAGAAGGAGAAGCCCGGTGAATGAAATGTCCGTGGAGGACTGGAGGCTCCACCAGGCCCTCTTCCCTGCTGGGCCAGTACCTGACTGCACCCTGCACCAGTGTTGACAGTGAACCAGTGTTCAGCACTGGTACCAGTACCTGACTGCACCCTGCACCAGTGTTGACAGTGAACCACTGTTCAGCACTGGTACCAGTACCTGACTGCACCCTGCACCAGTGTTGACAGTGAACCACTGTTCAGCACTGGTACCAGTACCTGACTGCACCCTGCACCAGTGTTGACAGTGAACCAGTGTTCAGCACTGGTACCAGTACCTGACTGCACCCTGCACCAGTGTTGACAGTGAACCACTGTTCACACTGGTACCAGTACCTGACTGCACCCTGCACCAGTGTTGACAGTGAACCACGGTTCAGCACTGGTACCAGTACCTGACTGCACCCTGCACCAGTGTTGACAGTGAACCACTGTTCAGCACTGGTACCAGTACCTGACTGCACCCTGCACCAGTGTTGACAGTGAACCACTGTTCAGCACTGGTACCAGTACCTGACTGCACCCTGCACCAGTGTTGACAGTGAACCAGTGTTCAGCACTGGTACCAGTACCTGACTGCACCCTGCACCAGTGTTGACAGTGAACCAGTGTTCAGCACTGGTACCAGTACCTGACTGCACCCTGCACCAGTGTTGACGGTGAACCAGTGTTCAGCACTGGTACCAGTACCTGACTGCACCCTGCACCAGTGTTGGCAGTGAACCAGTGTTCAGTACTGGTACCAGTACCTGACTGCACCCTGCACCAGTGTTGACAGTGAACCAGTGTTCAGCACTGGTACCAGTACCTGACTGCACCCTGCACCAGTGTTGACAGTGAACCAGTGTTCAGCACTGGTACCAGTACCTGACTGCACCCTGCACCAGTGTTGACAGTGAACCAGTGTTCAGCACTGGTACCAGTACCTGACTGCACCCTGCACCAGTGTTGACAGTGAACCAGTGTTCAGCACTGGTACCAGTACCTGACTGCACCCTGCACCAGTGTTGACAGTGAACCAGTGTTCAGGACTGGTACCCGTACCTGACTGCACCCTGCACCAGTGTTGACAGTGAACCAGTGTTCAGCACTGGTACCCACATCATTGATGAGAAGAGAAATCTCATACATTGCTGAGATGCTGAGATGCTTGTATTCATACAGAACAATCTCCCTCTTACACATGAGGACATGGGGAAAGAAATAGACCAGTTATATGGACGAGTCAACTTCAGTCTTTGTTGTTGTTGCACTTTAAAGGAGGGCTGTTTTAATTTTGTGAGCATTTCTGTGCCTTTCTTGTTTATATTTACACTATTTTGTTACTCTTAAAAGAGATTGAGCCCAGTTTGAGTCTATTATTTGACAAGTTATGTCCAGTTATTCATTCATTGACTGTTTACAACTAATGGACTGAAGATGTGCCTCTTCCTTTTTTTTATATTGTCTGTGGTGTTGTTGAGTTTGTTGTTGAGGTTTCTCTCTAACACTAAATAAATATGGCAGTTTTTTCCATAATTTAAGTTGTTCTCTTGTTTTTCTCAGTGTGTACATTTGGAAAGCCATGTTTGATTCACATATGCATCCAGTGGGGCATCACAATAAAATTAGGCATAACGTGTTAATTCCACAGTAGGAGATATTTTATGTTGTTGTTACCGAACAGTTTTGATGTAAAAAGCCAGCATATATCGGTATCGGTGATATCGGTATCGGAAATTAAGAGTTGGACAACATCAGAATATCGGATATCGGTAGAAAAGCCAATATCGAGCATCCCTAATTAAAAATGTACATCTCTGTTGTTTTCATTCCTGCCCTGGCACAGCTTTCTGTGGATTCTGAGACATTGTTGGACTGGTCCCATTATACATTGCCTTGTTGTCTGGAACAGTCCAATCGGGGGTTGGTGCTGTCCGTGGTGCTGAACTGAATGGAGGTGCTGTAAGATGGTGCGTCGGGACGTGGCTGCAGATCAGTACAGCTCATGAGGCCGTACAGCCCGACCACAGAACATAAGACAAACAGGTTATTCCCATTTTGTTTATTCAACATTGAAAGTTTTTATTTCACCCACTCAGAAAGGTTTCAGGGAATGGACCGTTTTTAAATGTACAACACCCGCCTTCATCCACAAAGTGCAGTTGGTGAATGCTGTTCAAGTCAGACCTTTGATGGAAATGGCAACTGTCGTGTGTGTGTTGTGTGTGCGTGTGTGCGTGCGTGCGTGCGTGCGTGTGTTGTGTGTGTGCGTGCGTGTGTGCATGTGTGTGTGTGTGTGTGTGTGTGTGTGTGTGTGTGCGTGCATGCGTGCGTGTGTGTGTGTGTATGTGTGAGATATAAGTTGCAATATTTTTGCGTGAGGGAATGTGTACATACATTTGCACACATAGAATTTTTTATGTGTCTGTGTGTACACAATCCCTCACATATGGACAGACAGAGAGACAGTCAGGGGGAGAGAGACAGACAGACTGAGGGAGGGACAGACAGAGGGAGAGAGATGGAGGGAGGGGGATGGAGGGACAGACAGACAGAGAGAGAGGGGGATGGAGGGATGGACAGAGGAAGAGAGATGGAGGGAGAGACAGACAGAGAGATAGGGGGATGGAGGGACGGACAGAGGGAGCGATTGACAGAGGGAGAGAGACAGAGGGAGAAACAGTCAGAGGGAGGGACAGACTGAGGGAGAGAGATGGAGGGAGGGGGATGGAGGGACAGACAGAGGGAGAGACATACATGGACAGACAGACAGAGGGAGAGAGACCGAGGGAGGGGGACGGAGAGAGAGACAGACAGAGAGGGAGGGGGACAGAGGGCTTTTTTTAGTCTTTTTAGTGTTGTTTTTACTGAGTGGAAGAAACTCACAGGTTCTTCACTCTTTAACTATGGTTTTTAGTCTTTTTAGTGTTGTTTTTACTGAGTGCAAGAAACTCACGGGTTCTTCACTCTTTAACTATGGTTTTTAGTCTTTTTAGTGTTGTTTTTACTGAGTGCAAGAGACTCACGGGTTCTTCACTCTTTAACTATGGTTTTTAGTCGTTTTAGTGTTGTTTTTACTGAGTGCAAGAGACTCACGGGTTCTTCACTCTTTAACTATGGTTTTTAGTCTTTTTAGTGTTGTTTTTACTGAGTGCAAGAAACTCACGGGTTCTTCACTCTTTAACTATGGTTTTTAGTCTTTTTAGTGTTGTTTTTACTGAGTGCAAGAGACTCACAGGTTCTTCACTCTTTAACTATGGTTTTTAGTCTTTTTAGTGTTGTTTTTACTGAGTGCAAGAGACTCACAGGTTCTTCACTCTTTAACTATGGTTTTTAGTCTTTTTAGTGTTGTTTTTACTGAGTGCAAGAGACTCACAGGTTCTTCACTCTTTAACTATGGTTTTTAGTCTTTTTAGTGTTGTTTTTACTGAGTGCAAGAGACTCACAGGTTCTTCACTCTTTAACTATGGTTTTTAGTCGTTTTAGTGTTGTTTTTACTGAGTGCAAGAGACTCACAGGTTCTTCACTCTTTAACTATGGTTTTTAGTCGTTTTAGTGTTGTTTTTACTGAGTGCAAGAGACTCACAGGTTCTTCACTCTTTAACTATGGTTTTTAGTCTTTTTAGTGTTGTTTTTACTGAGTGCAAGAGACTCACAGGTTCTTCACTCTTTAACTATGGTTTTTAGTCTTTTTAGTGTTGTTTTTACTGAGTGCAAGAGACTCACGGGTTCTTCACTCTTTAACTATGGTTTTTAGTAGTTTTAGTGTTGTTTTTACTGAGTGCAAGAGACTCACAGGTTCTTCACTCTTTAACTATGGTTTTTAGTCTTTTTAGTGTTGTTTTTACTGAGTGCAAGAGACTCACAGGTTCTTCACTCTTTAACTATGGTTTTTAGTCTTTTTAGTGTTGTTTTTACTGAGTGCAAGAGACTCACAGGTTCTTCACTCTTTAACTATGGTTTTTAGTCTTTTTAGTGTTGTTTTTACTGAGTGCAAGAGACTCACAGGTTCTTCACTCTTTAACTATGGTTTTTAGTCTTTTTAGTGTTGTTTTTACTGAGTGCAAGAGACTCACGGGTTCTTCACTCTTTAACTATGGTTTTTAGTCGTTTTAGTGTTGTTTTTACTGAGTGCAAGAGACTCACGGGTTCTTCACTCTTTAACTATGGTTTTTAGTCTTTTCAGTGTTGTTTTTACTGAGTGCAAGAGACTCACGGGTTCTTCACTCTTTAACTATGGTTTTTAGTCTTTTTAGTGTTGTTTTTACTGAGTGCAAGAGACTCACAGGTGCTTCACTCTTTAACTATGGTTTTTAGTCTTTTTAGTGTTGTTTTTACTGAGTGCAAGAAACTCACAGGTTCTTCACTCTTTAACTATGGTTTTTAGTCTTTTTAGTGTTGTTTTTACTGAGTTCAAGAGACTCACAGGTTCTTCACTCTTTAACTATGGTTTTTAGTCTTTGTAGTGTTGTTTTTACTGAGTGCAAGAGACTCACAGGTTCACCGACCTTCACCGACCTGGAGGGGGCAAGACACCTTTTTCTGGTCGAGAACCATAGCCTTGGATTTAGAGGTGCTGATCTTCATCCCAGCTGCTTCACACTCTGCTGCGAACCTCATAATGATCCACACATCCGTATAAATGTACACTGACTGGAAGAACTGAATAGTGCAAATTGAACTCCAAGATGGCGGCTATTACATAACTCAAAACATGAATGAATGAACTAATGAATGAATGAATGAATGAATGAGCTTTTTTGTCATTTTACAGGTACAGGTACAGGTACACCGAAATTGCATAGAAAGTTTTGGGGAAAGAAGGACAACATGAGGTGAGTAGAGGAGGGGAAAAAAGGCAGATTAAAGACTGTGCTCTGAGGAGTATTCCACACTCACATCCAGGAGAGTTGAAGACAAAACACAACCTTGGCGACTGGGTGTCTGGGAGTCCGAATTGGAGATTACATTTGTTTTCGTTCAGGCGCTTCAGCTTTATCTGTCGACCTTGAGTGTCTCTGGTCTCCAATGTTGCTCCAATTGTGGCAAGATTTTAGCTTCCCAACCGAGTGCGAATATCCTCCAAGATCGATCCAATTTCGCGTTAACGTTCAAGAGTCGTACTCTTGAGTTTGTTTATCGCATGAGTCTGAGCGTTCAAAGCTCGGCACAGTCCCTCAGTGACGATAGGCAGCCTTCCCAATGCGGCTTCCCTCGTCTTCTCAACTTTGTGATAGATCAGAAAGCCGCCAACCCCAATCAGCAGCATACCTGCTATCATGAATCCCAATATGTAGAGGTCCTCCACATCCTCGATGGAAAGAATGGCCAAACACAGTTGCTTCCAGGAACCCCAGGAATCCAGCATGTATCCGGCTGCAAACGTCCCATCGGGACATGCGGGCTCTCCTTTGCCCGATCTTCGTGTCGGAAAAATTTGGTCGATCGCATTGAGAGACCAGCTAATCAATTCCATGGTTCTGGTTAAATTCGGATGCGGGTCTGAAGAGATTCTCTTGATAGCTCAGACACAAGACAGTACAGGACGAAGCAGCAAGCGGGGAGGGTGAGCGGGAGAGGAGAGAAGAGAGAAGCGTCCGCCTTCGCTGAGAGCCGGAAGAAGAAGAACATCTTACATTTATTCATCCTCTGGAACGTTCTGCATCTCCTCTACTGTCAGGGACCAAGCAGTAGGCAAACAGGTTTCTTTGAAAAAAGGTTTTATTTACCCAACAAAACAATGGACCATTGAACGTTTCTTTAACAGAAAATGAGGTCAACCAAACAAACTCAAAATATCTAAACAACTGAGATGTTGACATAACAAAATGACCTCCACAAATGAGTTACTCGGGGGTTTATATAGGGACCAGGTGAAACCAACTAAAACACAAGGGGGAAACAAATGACAAATACACAAACTAATGGTGGGGAAACTACTGAACCTAAAATAAACCCCCCTCTGCTATGGCACGAGATGGTGGGGCCAACGGCTTGGAACAGCCTCTCGTCTGTTGCCCCGCCTTTGCCACTGCCCGATGACTCCGCCCGTCAGCAGAGGAACTCAAAAATAGAAAAGCACAATTAATACAAAAGAAATGTGGCAATGATAGTCTTCCAGTGTAAAAATGGGTGCACTTCATTCAAACAGTGAAAGACTAGGAAATCAATTATAATTAAATGGAATAAGCCAAGGGTGCGGTGCATATGAAAAATGATTGGGGTGTGGCTGACTGTAAACCAGGAAGTGAGGTGAGGTGAGTGAAGGCAGCACCTGCAGGCTTTATTGTGTGGACTTGTCCATCACACACTCCCCCCCTTCAGGTCTCTTGCTGGAACTGCGAGAGAGGTAGTCGGCTGCAATGTTGTCCTTTCCTGGGATGTGCTGGATGGTGAAGTGGAATGGTTGTAATGCCAGGTACCACCGGGTAATCCTCCCATTGGTATCCTTCATCCTCTCCATCCACTGAAGCGCTTTGTGGTCTGTCTCCAAGGTAAACTCTCTTCCCAGAAGGTAATATCGGAAAGAGTCAAGGGCCCATTTGATAGTCAGTGCCTCTTTTTCCACCGTTGAATACCGGACCTCTCTGGGGAACAGTTTCCGGGTAATGTAGGCAACTGGGTGACGATTATCTGGTGGTCCCTGGAGAAGAACAGCTCCAAGACCCCTGTCAGACGCATCGGTTTGCACAGTAAAATGTTCCTCAAAGTTTGGACCGTAGAGAACTGGTTCCTTACTGAGTGATTGCTGGATGTCCTGGAAAGCCACCTCTGTCTGCTCTGTCCACAGGATTTGGTTGGGTGACCAAGATCCAGTCAAGTCCGTAAGTAGCGCTGCCCTGGTGGAGAACTGGGGATGAAACGATGATAAAACCCTGCCATGCCGAGAAATGATCTCAACTGCTTTCTTGTCTGTGGTAAAGGACAAGACTCTATAGCCTGGATCTTGTCAACTTGTGGTTTTATTACCCCATTCCCGATGATGTGGCCCAGGTATCTCACCTCTGTGGCAGCAAAACTGCATTTTGATGGGTTGACCGTCAACCCTGCAGCATGGATGCGATCCAAGACAGCTTTCAGATGTTCCAAGTGCTGCTCCCTGGTGGTACTGTAAATGACAATGCCATCCAAATATGCGGCAGCAAAATCAGTGACATCACACAGTACCTGGTCCATAAGCCTCTGAAATGTAGCTGGAGCTCCATGAAGACCAAATGGCATAACCATGAATTGGAAAAGCCCCCATGGCGTCCTGAACGCAGTCAATTCTCTGGATCGTCCAGTGAGTGGAACCTGCCAGTAACCCTTACAGAGGTCTATTGTGGTCATGTATTTTGCTCTTCCCAACCATTCCAACAGCTCATCAATTCTTGGAGTGGGGTATGCGTCAAAATAAGAAATTGAATTTAAATACCTGAAATCAATGCAAAATCTCATAAGGATGGGATCCTTCTTTGGTACGAGTACCACTGGGTTACACCATTCACTTTTCGAAGTCTCGATGATCCCCAGGGACAGCATCAGGTCCGTCTCTTTCCTGAAGGAAGTCAACAGCCGTTCAGGGATCCTGTAACTAAGCCGTCTCACAGATGCACCTTCCTTAAGAACAATATCATGCTCCACAATACCTGTTCTCCCAGGGTTCTCCTGAAATATCTCCGGCGTACATATTTCTCTCACCTGCTGCTGTTTGTCGTCCGTAAGGTGGCTCAGGTCAAACTCCCCATAGGCACCAACCAAAGGCAAGTATTGCTCATACACTTCCTCTTCCTCCAGCACATCTCTAATCAGCATCACTTCCTTCCTTTCAGGTTGCGGCACCCACTCCTTCAAGAGATTTATGTGAAGCACCTTACTTGACCGTGACCGTCCGGGGGTTGATACCTGGTAGGTGGTTGGACCAAGTTTCTTCAGAACTTCAAACAGTCCATGCCACTTTGCTAGAAACTTGTGCTCGTCAGTGGGAAGAAGCACTAGCACTTTCTGTCCTGGGTTGAAGGATCTCTGCCGGGCTGACTGATCATACCAGGACTTCTGCTTTTGCTGGGCCTCTACCATGTGTGATTGGACAAGTTCATTCATCTTCTCCAATCGTTCCCTCATCTGGACAACATAGGATACAATGTTGACAGACTGCATCCTCCCCTGGTCTCACTCCCAGATTTCTCTCAACAAAGAAAGAGGTCCCCGAACTTCATGCCCATACAAAAGTTCAAATGGAGAGAAGCCAATGGAGGCTTGGGGTACTTCTCTATATGCAAACAGGAGATATGGCAGCCACTGATCCCAGTCCGTTCCACCGTCATTGGTGAACTTTCGGAGCATCTGCTTTAGGGTCTGGTTGAAGCGCTCAGTTAGTCCATCAGCTTGAGGATGGTATGGTGTCGTCCTCAAACTCCTTATGCCCAGTAGCTGGTACACCTGTTTCAGTAGAGTTGACATGAAGTTAGATCCCTGATCAGTGAGTATTTCACGAGGGAAGCCCACCCTGGCAAAGAACTGCACCAGACAAAAAGCTACAGATTTGGCCTTTATGGACTTTAGTGGAAACACTTCAGGGTATTTCGTGGCATAATCTGTTATAACCAGCATGTATCGGTTTCCAGCCTTACTCCTTTCCACTGGACCCACAATGTCCATTCCCAGGCGCTCAAATGGAGTTTCAATAATTGGCAGTGGCTGGAGTGGGACTCTCGGGGGGCCTTTTAGCAGATGTTATTTGACACTGAGGGCAGCTTCGACAGAACTGTGAGACATCCCTACGCATTCCAGGCCAGTGAAAGTGATGTTGGTTTTATGCTTACCTAGGTGGCCGGCCCAGGGAACAGAATGCCCCAAGGCAAGTATGATTTCTCTAGCTGCCTGGGGAACCACAAGCTGCAACACTGACCCTCGCTGACGGTAAAGTATCTCATTTTGCAGAACATAGTTCTCTCTGTCAGAATCCAGCTCCGTTGTCCCCTTCCCTTTTACATTCTGAAAAAACCCTGCTAAAGATGAACAGTTTTTTGCATTTCAATGATATTGTCTGGTATTTTGAACCCGAATGGTGGATCTGGCTCAGTTTCTGATGGTTCTACAACTGTATGCTGCAATTTATCTTGCCTTCTCTGACTGCGCGTTTTCCGAGACTTCCCAGGCCTCGTCTCCACCTCTGCATTGAAGAATGGTAGAGCACTGAGCATCCCAGCGTGGCCACAGGATTCTTTTGCACGTGGTCTGGTGACCACCACGTTGCTCTTGCAGCTCTGATCTGCTTCGAACAAATCAAACAGCACTGGTAGGTCTCGTCCTAGCACAGCAGGATACGGTAAATCATCAACAACTCCAACATTCAGCAGGTAAGTCTGCCCATTCACTTTGATGTACAAGTCAGCGGTTGGATAGCTCTGCTCAGCTCCATGTACACAACAGATTGGAATTCTGTCTCTTGTACTAATTACATTTGGAGGTACAACTTGCCGGTGTACAAGAGTCTGATCACTCCCAGAGTCAATTAGAGCCTTTAGATTCACTCCATTTACCTCAATATTTGACATTTTAATTGACTGGTCTGTCTTTGTCTCATTTTCCACAGGAGGGCGTGGCACAAAACATATTTGAGTCATCTTGGATGTGTTATTTGGACACATAGGTTTTGTGTGACCTTCCACTCCACAGAGAAAACAGACTGGCCCTTTTCTAGCATTCTTGAGTCGTCGGATAGATGGTTGGTTCTCTCCCATGGGTGGCTTACCAAACCCAGTTCCCGGCCCCTGTTGGTTCTGTTGGGCTGGTTTGCGGTTGTCTCTTGTCCTCCATGAGTGGTAGCTCCATGGTTGTCCTTTTCTCCTGGCAGCCACAAAGATATCAGCCAGCTTAGCAGCCTCCAATGCCGACTCTGGGTCATGCTCTCTGATCCAGACCTGAAGCTCAGGGGATAACATTCTCAAGTATTGTTCGAGCACAATTATTTCACCAACTTCCTGGATGGATTTACCTTTTGGCTGGATCCACTTCCCATATAGTTCCTTGAGCCTTACATGCAATTCCTTCGGGCTCTCGTCAGGGTTGACCTCGAGGGAACGGAATCTTTGCCTATAGGTCTCAGGATTAATATCACATTTTGACAAAATGGCTGATTAAATGATTAAATGAACCACCCAATCTGACATCTGCCAACGACAGGCTACGGCAATGCGTTCAAACGTTGTAAGAAAATGTTCAATGTCATCATCCTCTGTTAATTTTTCCAATCTGGGCTCATGGCGTGAGTGAGACTGACCAGCTGGGATTAAGTTAAAGTTTGTGGTCTGACCTTCCGAATCTTGGGGGTCACAGCAGCCGATATCCAGAGGACCCCGCACTGGAGATGTTCTAGTTTCAACTTCGGACTGCAGGAGCTGAAACTGATGCTGAAGGGCTTTAAACCGATGTTCTTGTTTTACAGCTACCTCCTTCATTTGTGCTTCTCGGGCCTCCTGCTGCTCCATGTGAGTCCGAAGGATGGCCACCACCTCCGACATAGTCGGTTCCCGACCTTCTCCTTCAGTGCTTTCCACCACTCCAGAGGCTTCATTCCCTTCCTCTTCTCTGGTCTGCCTCTCCTGGTCACTTATCAGGCTTACAGGCCCTCCTGGTTTTCTTCCACCCTTTCCTCCGCCACGGTTCATCACCTTTTCCAGGGACACAGAGCAAAACCAAAAAAAAGACGGCGAGAGAAAAAAAAAAAGGAAAAAAAAAACCTGTTTCCTTCTCACTACTGTATATTTCCTTTGTTCTTGAAGAACAGCCTCCAGAAGCATTTTTTCTTGTTTTTCTTGGCCTGGATTTTCTCCTCTAAGACCTTGTTGGCCTCCTCTAGCCTTATCTTCTCAGCCAGCAGGTTCATGTAATCAGCCAGAATATCCTGCTTCTCACTGTACAGGGTTGACTTCTCAGTACAGAGGTCTTTGTGCTTAGCGTAGAGGGACTCCATGTCAGCAAGCATCTTATTGTTCTCAGTCTGAATGGCCTCCTTGTCAGACTGGAGGATCCCCTTCTCTGTCTGGAGGGTCCCCTTCTCTGCCTGGAGGACCACCTTCTCAGACTGGAGGGTCCCCTTCTCTGCCTGGAGGATCTCCTTCTCTGATTGGGTGGTCTCCTTCTCAGACTGGAGGACCTCCTTCTCAGACTGGAGGACCGCCTTCTCAGACTGGAGGACCGCCTTCTCAGACTGGAGGGTCTCATTCTTTGACTGGAGGATCTTGTTCTTTGACTGGAGGATCTTCTTCTCTAACTGGAGGGTCTCGTTCTTTGACTGGAGGGTCTCGTTCTTTGACTGGAGGATCTTCTTCTCTAACTGGAGGCTCTCGTTCTTTGACTGGAGGATCTCGTTCTTTGACTGGAGGATCTTCTTCTCAAACTGGAGGGTCTCCTTCTCAGACTTGAGGATCTTCTTCTCAGACTGGAGGATCTCCTTCTCAGACTTGAGGGTCTCCTTCTCAGACTGGAGAGCCTCCTTCTCAGACTGGAGGACCGCCTTTTCAGACTGGAGGGTCTCATTCTTTGACTGGAGAGCCTCCTTCTCAGACTGGAGGGTCTCGTTCTTTGACTGGAGAGCCTCCTTCTCAGACTGGAGGGTCTCGTTCTTTGACTGGAGGATCTTCTTCTCTAACTGGAGGGTCTCGTTCTTTGACTGGAGGATCTTCTTCTCAAACTGGAGGGTCGCGTTCTTTGGCTGGAGAGCCTCCTTCTCAGACTGGAGGGTCTCGTTCTTTGACTGGAGAGCCTCCTTCTCAGACTGGAGAGCCTCCTTCTCAGACTGGAGGGTCTCGTTCTTTGACTGGAGGGTGTCATTCTCATCCAGGAGGTTCTTGTTCTCAGAGTAGACGGTCTCCATCTCAGCATGGAGGGTCTCATTCTCAGCCAGCAGGGTCTTCCTCTCAGCCAGCAGCCTCTTTCTCTCCTTCACCTCCCACTGAAGCCTCTCCTCCAGAGCTCTGAACCTCAGCTCTTCTTTTTGGAGTTCCTGCCTTTGCATGTCACCTTGGTTTTCAGAGGTGGGGTGGACACTTGAGAAATCATTTTCTGTTGTCATCTTTTGTTTCACAATGGCATGGTCTCGGCCAATAGACAACGGCTTTGGCTGGGACACTCCTCGATTGAAGTCTCTCTTCATTCTTTGAGGTACCTGGGTAACTGAGGAGGCCCCAGTCTTCTTCTCTTTGTCTCTCAACGACTGTCCATAAATCTTCAGGCGATCCTCCTTACGTAATCTGTGTTGTAGTTTGAGAAACTCCTTCTCTCTCCGGCGATCCTGCTGAGTTAGTTTGTTTTCCATTTTTTGCATCTCTTTCTTGTTCTTGTGGTCCGCTTCTTTTTTGAAAATGTTTAGCTGTCGCTTGCTTTCACCTCGCAGAAATGACTGACTGGCAGTGCTTGTTTTCACGTCAAAGATATGTTGTGTTATGACGTCATGTGATGTTGTTAGGCTTTCATCTCAGCATCAAAAATCAAAATCATTTGATCAAAGCCACACCCGAATCAAGCCACGCACCTGACGTCATAGCAAGTTTAAGCCACACCCCATTCAGAAAGATGAAAGGCACACTGCTGGTCTCCTTTTCAGTCTCTTTGCAGACATGTATCCAGAATTGTGTGAATGCTGGAAAAATTAGCACAGTCACACTCAAAAAGCAACTTTAGGCTGTTGTTTTATTTGCATTTCAAAAATATATTTGATTAATATGATCATATTGAGTTTCTCTTTGTTAAATAATAGAGTGGTATAAGAGAGCCATCGTCCAAATATGTTGGTGCTCCAACTAAGCGTAGGAGCTCCACCTGTCTTATCAGGAAATGATAGACATTCAGTTCTATCAGTCTCATAAGATATACTAAACAGTTAATCAGGAATTTTAATGAATAGTTAAAGTAGTTACAATTACCACAATTAACAGTAAAGCTTGAAGGACTTTGGAGTTCTTGACACAGAAGAGGTCAACATTTCATTCACCTTTGTGCTCATTAATAAAACAGCAAGTATGATTCCAGAAATTATGTTTATACTCAACTAAGATTCTGATGATCATCTGGAGGAAGGAAACACCTGTTTGTTGCTCCATCCTGAACACTCCCTGAAACAATATTTTCTTCTAATTTGTTCTGGAGTGATAGTTTAGTACACTTTGTTTATTGAAGAAAAAAATTCCAGATATCACAATGTTTGGGAGAAAATAGTCTGCACAGTTTTTTTTTAATATGATAAAGGATTATCTGTTTACCTATGAACATTTCCAAAATTCAGTATTCGTTATTGATAAACCAAAGAAAAATTCATGAAAATTCATCCAGATTGAATGATGCCTTAACGTTGAATATTAAAAGTATCTGTATGGGATGGGTATCAGCAATACTGGCCCTGTATTTACTTGGTATCGCATCGATAGCAAACCTTGGCGTATGGCACACCACTAATCTGCAGTGAAGTGGACCTTTTTTCAGTGAATGGGGTCGAACCGGTGAAACATTGAGAAGCTCCGGAGGTGTGATCTCCACCTCTGCTGACGGAGTTGTCAGGAGCTCGGCCCAGGGCAGGATTACAGTGGAGCTCTTATTTTCTTTGACAGTGTGACAGTCAGTGACATTTTCACTCCACAGCCAGTGTGAGCACGAAGGTCTGCGTCTCAGAAGGAAAAAACATGAAAGGGATATTAGTCAGGATTGAAAGGACTCACTTATAAAAGAATTTGAAGAAAAACTGGATGAGTTTTTTTTGTCAGGACTGAAAGCCCCCGCCCACTGAGTATGTATACTGAGTATATTCCTGTGCAGGTTCGATATGAGGGTGAAGAAGAAGAGAAGAACTTCTCTGAAAGATTCACTCTCTTCCAGGTCCGTCAGCATTAGAATAATCCACTGATACAGTCTGACTCATTACAGATCCAACTCTGGAAACAGTGTCCAGTCTTTTTTGGCTGATCTGGAAAATAAGCACAACTATGTTTCAGTTGCATAACCCAATAAAGGTTTTATGTGTGTATTTATTTGTTATTGTGAATATAACTTTAATGCAATACAAAGTCAACGTATTTATCAACTCCCAGGTTAGATTGCCCAACTGGATCATCCGCCCACATACAAACTATATATCGAGTGATGAAGAAAAAGTTCAGAACAAAATAAAATGTATTAATTTAAAACAAACACAAAATGGGTGCTTTGAATTGATTACCCAAAGTTTCTTTGAAGTAGTGGATTACATTTTTGCAATGTTATCAAATGTAACTCCTTATGTCCATTCAATTAAGTTATTTTTTTCCCCGTCTTGTAAAACCTCGGCAGAAGCATTTGGAGCGTGCTCAGCTTCCTGGTGATCAATCTGGAGGGGGAATGTCCTTGTTCGGAGGTGGAAAATGTGTCTTTTCATTCACTTCACTTGATTTTTTGTAGCAAAATTACATTTTTAGTAGTTGAATTTTTGGAACTAAAATTATATTTCCTGTGTGAATTTCCATGTGAAACAGTGAGTTGCACACACAAACCCTTTTATTAAGTTGATTTAACATTTTAATTTCAAAGTGCAAACATTCCTCTATTATTTGTGTTGCACACTTTTTGAATCAAAAATGTTTTTGCGTTAACAGAAGAGGCCTGAGAAAATGAAGATAATGTGAGAAAAAGTGTGTACTGCCTCTTATTCATTGAAATGAGTTGCAGGATTTAATCAGAAAGATCCTTTCTGGTCTGGATCTTATATTTTAACGCCATCTCATGCCTGATTTGATCATTTGCTCACTTTATGTGAGATGATGGTGGGTGATGATGATGATGACGATGATGAATCGCACAATTAGATTTCAAGATATTTTCTGTTATCCTTTTCTTCTCTGCAGACATTTTATCTGGATTACTTCTTTGTGTTAAGATGAGTTTTGTCTCTAAAATGTTTCACCCACTATTGGCCGACCAGTAAATGTGAGTAAATGACCACATCGTGCTTCCCAAACTCAAGGCAGAGGCACCGGAGACACATTTGGAGCAGAAGAGATGAGTTTGAAGGGGAGAGGGGCGCATGCAGCTATTCCTGGCGGGCTGGCAGCAGATGAATGGGGCTGAGGGCTCGTCAAACAGGTGAGAGTCACTCTTCAGCCATGAGGTCATCATCCGGAGGAGGACAGGAGGGAATCCACAGTTACGGCATTTTCATACAAACAACTATATTACTTTTAAATTGAGACAAAAAGTTTGAAAATGGAACTGGAAGATGTTTTTTTTATTGAGTCCAGATGCGTGAGCCTGGTGTTCATTTAGGCCAAATACCAAGACACTTGTGGAAAAACGTCTTCTCAGTTCCCAGCACAACAGGTTGATGCTCAGCTGTTTCAAATATCCCTCCTGGGACGTTGCTTTACTAAGATCCTGTATACAATTTGATGACTTGCATCTCACGCAGATAGAGTTTTCAGTGATCAAATAGAAACAACACGGTGAAAGAAATGACACGCTAACAGGAGGATTTCAATGAGGGTTTCGCTTCAGGTCCGGTTGGCTGGATAACCATCAACATGAAACTGTGTCGTTTGTTTCTGTGCTCATATGGCTCGTTTGTTGTAGGACAACAAACTGAATTCTTCACAGATAAAAGAGGCCAGCCGAAGAAATATTTGCCCCCAATAACATTTGCACCTTCTTTTCAAACACATGAAAAACACAGTTTCGTCAATCGAAGTCAATCCAGCATCTGAAACGTGACTGAATAAATGCGTTACTTCTCTCTCTATGTACGGTGGCCTGGAAGTGCAGAACATTAAAAGAAAAAAACATTTTCTCTCACTTGTAGTGTTTTCTGGATTCTGTCGTGTTTTTTTTGGATTTTGTAGTGTTTTGGGGGATTTTGGAGTGTTTAGTTGTGTTTTGCACTACCAGGCCACCGTATCTGTCCTCTTTTGTTATGATGGTTGTGTATTTCTCTCTTGTTGCACACATTCCAGTTAAAAACAAAACACAGATGGTGATGAATACCTGCAGAATCAAGAATCAATCCTTGATCCGCCCTGAGGAGTCGATAAGGAAAACAAAGAAGTCAGGGAATTAAGTCGAACTAATGACCCTGAACTCTTTAACTCTGCATAATGGCGGCACATCGGCAGGGAGCGTTCGGCAGGACAGGTGGAGATCAAAAAACCGAGACATTCATGATCTGCATCTACTAATCACCTGTTTTGCGACGGGTCAGAGGTCGGGGGACTTTTACTAGCGCCCACTTCAATAATGGGCTCGTTACAATACTGCGATGTGTCTCGCTGACGTCACCTGACCTCCGCGACCTGCACAGTGTTCTAGTGCTCTAATTAGCCATTGACCTCCTCTCCTCCCCCGACGCCCGTTACACCCAATGTGACCCCGCCGACTCCGGTGCTGAGGTCACATGCCTGTTGACATCAGCCATCATCCCTCTTCTTCTGTCACCATATACGTCTCCGAATGGTCAACGTGGGACACGTCCGGGATTAGTCTAAAAATCATTCAGGAATTCGGAAGAAAGAGAGTGAGCTCATTCTTATACTTTTGAATTTGTTCTCCGGTTTATTTCCCTCAGGTGCTTTTCTCCTTCAAGCTGGCTTGGCTGTAAGGATGTTGCATAATATTAAAGGTTTTATCCTAACAATCTCATTTCAAATTAAAAGCTGAATGGTGGCATTGCTTCAAGGCAACAATGTGAATCCTGAGGAGTTCCAGATTCCTCCATTCATCCAAAAACATACATTTAATGAAGGGAAATGAAGGAACATTTCCTGTAGGTGTAAATGGATCTGTGGTGGTCTGTCTCTCTGTGGTGACCCGTACGGGCCTGTACTGACTCCAGCGTCGTAGGACGGGCCTGTGGATCTCCACCAGACCACGCTGGACTTCCTTTTATCTAGATAACTTCAGGATTCATTCTGGGTTTTCTGTACACTCACTTCTCACCAGGATAAATCACCACGGCAACGTACGCTGAACGTCCAACCTGCTCCGGAGCAGGCTATGTTCTGGTGAGAGGTCAGAGCTCCGCCCCCTGGCCAATCAGATCCCTTGGAAAATGACCCGCCCATTCTTAAATGATGGCGATTTGGTGCACAGGTTCAGCACTGAGCTGCAGCTGAGAGGAGATGAGAAACTAATTTAGAGCCATCTTTATAACATAATAAAATAAATCCTGGTCACTGAGGCTTTGAAGGAGGTTTTTTTTTATTTTTTTTTTTTATATATGTTTATTAAATTTTCAAGAGATAAAACAGGAACACATATGACAAAAACAAACAAACATACATTTGGCTCACATACACATTTAAATTCAAATTTATACAGACGAGAGATTCAGGAATCATTCTACACAAATAAAATAAGCAAGGAGAATAAACCAAGTGTACACTGTCATGCATGATAGGGCGTCATTGAGGCAGAGCATTCTCAGCTATGATACAAACCCTCTTGAAAGAATGGTAGAAATATTCAAGCCCATATATATATCCAATACCTCCTTGTTGTAATTTCAAGTGTTCACTGTCATTTAAGTGTGTTTCTTGCAACAACGCTATGTCAACACGTTCCCTTTTCAGATAAGTTAGAATCTTTTTCCGTTTGACAGGTGTGTTAACTCCGTTCACATTCCAAGTGCATAGCTTCAAAGCTGACATAGTGACTATGAAATAAAATAATGCCTGAACACATATCTCCCGTAATCTGTAACATAGTGAGCCAAATGGAACCAGAACATAACACTATAACAATTATAACAAAAAACAGTGCATCTAAAACACACCTTGCCTAACATTGGCATAAAACATAAACACTGTCCTTCTCCTAAACTTAGGGGAACTCGAGTGAGAGGGTTCTCTAGCAACAAAAGAAAGATATCTATCCGGGAGGTCGGGAGGGATTGCTTATGGTGAGCCTGCAAAGCTAACAGTCTCAGTGCTTCAGATAAAATGCAATGTCCATTGTTTAACTGTAACACACATTAAGGGTCCGACTAATCCGCTGTTCAGCATGAAAAACTTACAAAGCCATGTTCACACATGGTCCCGGAGGGTCTCCCTCAGTGACTGGATGTATTTCTCCACCGCGGCTGGGTTGTGGAACACCTGAGTGGATCCGCGACAGGTGACTCTCAGAGTGGCAGGGTAGATTTGCCTGTAGTCAGCGCCGAGTGCTCTCAGCTGTTTCTTCACTCCATCGTGTTCCTTTCTCCTGCGGAGAACGGATGCAGAAAAGTCCTGGAATATCATCACCGTCGATTCTTCATATTTCAGCGCTTGATTTCTCCGTCCCATTTCCCACGCCGCATTCATTACACTGTTTGTCTTGATAGTTATGGAACCTAACCAGCACCGGCCGTGGTCTCTGGGTGGAGGGGGGTTTGGGGGCCAGTGAGCGGTGTGCTCTCTCCAACTTCACCCGACCCGACTTCGTTTCAATGCGAAGGATCCTCTGTTCGGCTTCGGTTCTGCGCTTATCGTGACTGTCGAGCTCCTCCCGATGTATTTTTAAGAGCTCTGACAGTGGGCTTCGCTTTTCGTCGATAACTCTGGAGATGTTTGCTGTAATTTCACTCACGGCTTCACGAAGTGCCAGTAAGCTAGCGTCTGCTCCAGTGTCGGCTATGATGCTAGCTCCAGCGTGGGCACCGCTCGCCTGTTGGCTATGCTCAGCATCGTCGGCAGCTTGGTTTTTCTTACGTGGCATGGCGTCGGACTGTCTCAGAAAATAACTGTCAATGTTCATGTTAGGCTAATGAGCCAATAAGAGGTTGGAGTGCTATTTTTGCAGGGTTAAATGGGAAAAATTAGAGAATTAGCGCACCAGCTCTCCCGAACGTAACCCTCTCCTACGACGCCATCTTGAGAACCTGAAGGAGGTTTTTATTCTTGAATTGTTCCAAGTCTGTTTTTCTCCACAAGGGTTGATCTGTGATGACGAGGTTAATGATCTCACCTGACACAACTGCACAAATATGACTTTATGGAACCAGAACTACTGGTGCCATTGTGATGATGGATTCATATTCCAACACAAAACATTCAAACAAGAGAAACTCAGCCTCAAAACAACTGGATGGAAAATGTAAACAAAAAGAGGAGCAGTGAAGAAGTTCAGCCAACATATTTCTGCTGTGAAAAGTGAAATTGAGTGATCACAGCACTGTCCATTTATATGAATATATAAATTAATCTGGTATCACCTCACCAAGTCAGGCATGTTCTGGCCACGGCTGCAGCAGCAGTGTTGCTCTTAGCCTCGTGGACGTGTTTTCATTCTTCATGTGATCAGAGAATAACTGCTTTAATCCGTTAACTGTACTGCAGAGTTTCTCCTGGTCCGACGCTCAAGCTCCGCCCCTTTCATGTGAACGTGCACACGTCAGTCTGGGTTGACCGAGTGAGTTGATGACCCACCAGCCCCCTGCCCTCAGCTCTCAGCCCTCTGCTCTCTGCCCTCTGTCATCTGCTCTCTGCCCTCTGTCATCTGCTCTCTGCCCTCTGTCATCTGCTCTCTGCCTTCTGCCCCTCAGCCATCTGCCCTCTGCTCTCAGCTCTCTGCCCTCTGCCCCTCAGCTCTCTGCCCTCTGCCCTCAGCCCTCTGCCCTCTGCTCTCTGCCCTCTGCCCCTCAGCTATCTGCCCTCAGCTCTCTGCCCTCTGACCTCTGACCTCTGCTCTCTGCCCCTCAGCCCTCTGCCCTCAGCCCTCTCCCCTCTGCTCTCAGCCCTCTGATCTCAGCCCTCTGCCCTCAGCTCTCTGCCCTCTGATCTCAGCCCTCTGATCTCAGCTCTCTGCCCTCAGCTCTCTGCCCTCTGCTCTCTGCCCTCTGCCCTCTGGCCTCTGCCCTCTGCTCTCTGCCCTCTGCCCTCTGCCCCTCAGCCTTCTGCCCTCAGCCCTCTGTTCTCTGCCCTCGGCCCCTCAGCTCTCTGCCCTCTCCCCTCTCCCCTCTGCCCTCTGCCCTCTGCCCCTCAGCCTTCTGCCCTCTGCCCTCAGCCCCTCAGCTCTCTGCCCTCTGATCTCAGCCCTCTGATCTCAGCTCTCTGCCCTCAGCTCTCTGCCCTCTGCTCTCTGCCCTCTGCCCTCTGGCCTCTGCCCTCTGCTCTCTGCCCTCTGCCCTCTGCCCCTCAGCCTTCTGCCCTCAGCCCTCTGTTCTCTGCCCTCGGCCCCTCAGCTCTCTGCCCTCTCCCCTCTCCCCTCTGCCCTCTGCCCTCTGCCCCTCAGCCTTCTGCCCTCTGCCCTCAGCCCCTCAGCTCTCTGCCCTCAGCCCTCTGACCTCTGCCCTCTGCCTTCTGCCCTCAGCCCCTCAGCTCTCTGCCCTCAGCCCTCTGCCCTCAGCTCTCTGCCCTCTGCTCTCAGCCCTCTGCCCTCAGCCCTCAGCCCTCTGACCTTTGCTCTCTGGCCTCTGCTCTCTGCCCTCTGGCCTCTGCCCTCTCCCCTCTGCCCTCAGCCCTCTGACCTCTAATCTCTGCTCTCTGACCTCGGCCCTCTGGCCTCTGCTCTCTGCCCTCTGCCCTCTGGCCTCTGCCCCTCAGCCATCTGCCCTCAGCTCTCTGCCCTCTGCCCTCAGCTCTCTGCCCTCAGCTCTGCCCTCTGCCCTCAGCTCTCTGCCCTCTGCCCTCAGCTCTCTGCTCTCAGCTCTCTGTCCTATGCCCTCAGCTCTCTGCCCTCTGCCCTCAGCTCTCTGCTCTCAGCTCTCTGCCCTCTGCCCTTAGCTCTCTGACCTCTGCCCTCAGCTCTCTGCCCTTAGCTCTCTGACCTCTGCCCTCAGCTCTGTGACCTCTGCCCTCAGCTCTCTGGCCTTTGCCCCTCAGCCATCTGCCCTCAGCTCTCTGCCCTCTGCCCTCAGCTCTCTGCTCTCAGCTCTCTGCCCTCTGCCCTTAGCTCTCTGACCTCTGCCCTCAGCTCTCTGCCCTTAGCTCTCTGACCTCTGCCCTCAGCTCTCTGACCTCTGCCCTCAGCTCTCTGGCCTTTGCCCCTCAGCCATCTGCCCTCAGCTCTCTGCTCTGAGCTCTCTGCCCTCTGCTCTCAGCTCTCAGCCCTCTGCCCTCAGCTCTCTGCCCTCAGCTCTCTGCCCTCAGCTCTGTGCCCTCTGCCCTCAGCTCTCTGCCCTCTGCCCTAAGCTCTCTGCCCTCAGCTCTCTGGCCTCTGCCCCTCAGCCCTCAGCCCCTCAGCTCTCTGCCCTCAGCCCTCTCCCCTCTGCTCTCAGCCCTCTGATCTCAGCTCTCTGACCTCGGCTCTCTGCCCTCTGGCCTCTGCCCTCTGCCTTCTGCCCTCAGCGCCTCAGCTCTCTGCCCTCTCCCCTTTGCCCTCAGCCCTCTGACCTCTGATCTCTGCTCTCTGACCTCGGCCCTCTGGCCTCTGCTCTCTGCCCTCTGCCCTCTGGCCTCTGCCCCTCAGCCATCTGCACTCAGCTCTCTGCCGTCAGCTCTCAGCTCTCAGCCCTCTGCCATCTGCCCTCAGCCCTCAGCCCTCTGCTCTCTGCCCTCAGCTCTCTGCCCTCAGCTCTCTGCCCTCAGCTCTGCCCTCTGCCCTCAGCTCTCTGCCCTCTGCCCTCAGCCCTCTGACCTCTGCTCTCTGCCCTCAGCTCTCTGCCCTCTGCTCTCAGCTCTCTGCCCTCTGCCCCTCAGCTCTCTGCCCTCTGCCCTCAGCCCTCTGCCCTCTGCTCTCTGCCCTCTGCCCCTCAGCTATCTGCCCTCAGCTCCCTGCCCTCTGATCTCTGACCTCTGCTCTCTGCCCCTCAGCCCTCTGCCCTCAGCCCTCTCCCCTCTGCTCTCAGCCCTCTGATCTCAGCCCTCTGCCCTCAGCTCTCTGCCCTCTGCTCTCTGCCCTCTGCCGTCTGGCCTCTGCCCTCTGCTCTCTGCCCTCTGCCCTCTGCCCTCTGCCCCTCAGCCTTCTGCCCTCAGCCCTCTGTTCTCTGCCCTCGGCCCCTCAGCTCTCTGCCCTCTCCCCTCTCCCCTCTGCCCTCTGCCCCTCAGCTCTCTGCCCTCTGCCCTCTGCCCCTCAGCCTTCTGCCCTCTGCCCTCAGCCCCTCAGCTCTCTGCCCTCAGCCCTCTGACCTCTGCCCTCTGCCTTCTGCCCTCTGCCCCTCAGCCTTCTGCTCTCTGCCCTCAGCCCCTCAGCTCTCTGCCCTCTCCCCTCTGCCCTCTGATCTCAGCCCTCTGCCCTCAGCTCACTGCCCTCTGCTCTCAGCCCTCTGCTCTCAGCCCTCTGCCCTCTGACCTTTGCTCTCTGACCTCGGCTCTCTGCCCTCTGGCCTCTGCCCTCAGCCCTCTGACCTCTAATCTCTGCTCTCTGACCTCGGCCCTCTGGCCTCTGCTCTCTGCCCTCTGCCCTCTGGCCTCTGCCCCTCAGCCATCTGCCCTCAGCTCTCTGCCCTCTGCCCTCAGCTCTCTGTCCTCAGCTCTGCCCTCTGCCCTCAGCTCTCTGCCCTCGGCCATCAGCTCTCTGCTCTCAGCTCTCTGTCCTCTGCCCTCAGCTCTCTGCCCTCAGCTCTCTGCCCTCTGCCCTCAGCTCTCTGCTCTCAGCTCTCTGCCCTCTGCCCTTAGCTCTCTGACCTCTGCCCTCAGCTCTCTGCCCTTAGCTCTCTGACCTCTGCCCTCAGCTCTGTGACCTCTGCCCTCAGCTCTCTGGCCTTTGCCCCTCAGCCATCTGCCCTCAGCTCTCTGCCCTCAGCTCTTTGCCCTCAGCTCTCTGCTCTCTGCTCTCAGCTCTCAGCCCTCTGCCCTCAGCTCTCTGCCCTCAGCTCTGTGCCCTCTGCCCTCTGCTCTCAGCCCTCTGACCTCTAATCTCTGCTCTCTGACCTCGGCCCTCTGGCCTCTGCTCTCTGCCCTCGGCCCTCGGCCCTCTGGCCTCTGCTCTCTGCCCTCGGCCCTCTGGCCTCTGCCCTCTGCCTTCTGCCCTCAGCGCCTCAGCTCTCTGCCCTCTCCCCCTCTGCCCTCAGCCCTCTGACCTCTGATCTCTGCTCTCTGACCTCGGCCCTCTGGCCTCTGCTCTCTGCCCTCTGCCCTCTGGCCTCTGCCCCTCAGCCATCTGCACTCAGCTCTCTGCCGTCAGCTCTCAGCTCTCAGCCCTCTGCCATCTGCTCTCTGCCCTCTGCCCTCAGCTCTCTGCCCTCAGCTCTGCCCTCTGCCCTCAGCTCTCTGCCCTCAGCTCTGCCCTCTGGCCTCTGCTCTCTGCCCTCTGCCCTCTGGCCTCTGCCCCTCAGCCATCTGCACTCAGCTCTCTGCCATCTGCCCTCAGCCCTCAGCCCTCTGCTCTCTGCCCTCTGCCCTCAGCTCTCTGCCCTCAGCTCTGCCCTCTGCCCTCAGCTCTCTGCCCTCTGCCCTCAGCCCTCTGACCTCTGCTCTCTGCCCTCAGCTCTCTGCCCTCTGCCCTCTGCCCTCAGCTCTCTGCCCTCAGCCCTCAGCTCTCTGCCCTCTGCCCTCTGCCCTCTGCCCTCTGCCCTCTGCCCTCTGCCCTCAGCTCTCTGCTCTCAGCTCTCTGCCCTCTACCCTCAGCTCTCTGACCTCAGCTCTCTGACCTCTGCCCTCAGCTCTGTGACCTCTGCCCTCAGCTCTCTGGCCTTTGCCCCTCAGCCATCTGCCCTCAGCTCTCAGCCCTCAGCTCTCTGCCCTCAGCTCTGCCCTCTGCCCTCAGCTCTCTGCCCTCTGCCCTCAGCTCTCTGCTCTCAGCTCTCTGTCCTCTGCCCTCAGCTCTCTGCCCTCAGCGCTCTGCCCTCTGCCCTCTGCCCTCAGCTCTCTGCCCTCAGCTCTCTGCCCTCTGCCCTCAGCTCTCTGCCCTCTGCCCTCAGCTCTCTGCCCTCTGCCCTCAGCTCTCTGCCCTAAGCTCTCTGCCCTCAGCTCTCTGGCCTCTGCCCCTCAGCTCTCTGCCCTCAGCTCTTTGCTCTCTGCTCTCAGCTCTCAGCCCCTCAGCCCCTCAGCTCTCTGCCCTCTCCCCTCTGCCCTCTGCCCTTAGCTCTCTGACCTCTGCCCTCAGCTCTGTGACCTCTGCCCTCAGCTCTCTGGCCTTTGCCCCTCAGCCATCTGCCCTCAGCTCTCTGCCCTAAGCTCTTTGCCCTCAGCTCTCTGCTCTCTGCTCTCAGCTCTCAGCCCTCTGCCCTCAGCTCTCTGCCCTCAGCTCTGTGCCCTCTGCCCTCTGCCCTCAGCTCTCTGCCCTCTGCCCTAAGCTCTCTGCCCTCAGCTCTCTGGCCTCTGCCCCTCAGCTCTCTGCCCTCAGCTCTCTGACCTCAGCCCTCAGCTCTGTGACCTCTGCCCTCAGCTCTCTGGCTTTTGCCCCTCAGCCATCTGCCCTCAGCTCTCTGCCCTCTGCCCTCTGCCCTCAGCTCTCAGCCCTCAGCCCTCTGCTCTCTGCCCTCTGCCCTCTGCCCTCAGCTCTGCCCTCTGCCCTCAGCTCTCTGCCCTCTGCCCTCAGCTCTCTGCTCTCAGCTCTCTGTCCTCTGCCCTCAGTTCTCTGCCCTCAGCTCTCTGCCCTTTGCCCTCAGCTCTCTGCTCTCAGCTCTCTGTCCTCTGCCCTCAGTTCTCTGCCCTCAGCTCTCTGCCCTTTGCCCTCAGCTCTCTGCCCTCAGCTCTCTGACCTCAGCCCTCAGCTCTGTGACCTCTGCCCTCAGCTCTCTGGCTTTTGCCCCTCAGCCATCTGCCCTCAGCTCTCTGCCCTCTGCCCTTTGCCCTCAGCTCTCTGCCCTCAGCTCTCTGACCTCAGCCCTCAGCTCTGTGACCTCTGCCCTCAGCTCTCTGGCTTTTGCCCCTCAGCCATCTGCCCTCAGCTCTCTGCCCTCTGCCCTCAGCTATGCCCTCTGCCCTCAGCTCTCTGCCCTCTGCCCTCAGCTCTCTGCTCTCAGCTCTCTGTCCTCTGCCCTCAGCTCTCTGCCCTCAGCTTTCTGCCCTCTGCCCTCAGCTCTCTGCCCTCAGCTCTCTGCCCTCTGCCCTCAGCTCTCTGCCCTCAGCTCTCTGCCCTCTGCCCTCAGCTCTCAGCTCTCAGCCCTCTGCCCTCTGGCCTCTGCCCCTCAGCCATCTGCCCTCAGCTCTCTGCCATCAGCTCTCAGCTCTCAGCCCTCTGCCATCTGCCCTCAGCCCTCTGCTCTCTGCCCTCTGCCCTCAGCTCTCTGTCCTCAGCTCTGCCCTCTGCCCTCAGCTCTCTGCCCTCTGCCCTCAGCTCTCTGCTCTCAGCTCTCGGTCCTCTGCCCTCAGCTCTCTGCCCTCAGCTCTCTGCCCTCTGCCCTCTGCCCTCAGCTCTCTGCCCTCTGCCCTCAGATCTCTGCCCTCAGCTCTCTGCCCTCTGCCTTTAGCTCTCTCCCCTCTGCCCTCAGCTCTCTGCTCTCAGCTCTCTGCCCTCTGACCTCTGCCCTCAGCTCTGTGACCTCTGCCCTCAGCTCTCTGGCCTTTGCCCCTCAGCCATCTGCCCTCAGCTCTCTGCCCTCAGCTCTTTGCCCTCAGCTCTCTGCTCTCAGCTCTCAGCCCTCTGCCCTCAGCTCTCTGCCCTCAGCTCTCTGCCCTCAGCTCTGTGTCCTCTGCCCTCTGCCCTCAGCTCTCTGCCCTCTGCCCTAAGCTCTCTGCCCTCAGCTCTCTGGCCTCTGCCCCTCAGCCCTCAGCCCCTCAGCTCTCTGCCCTCAGCCCTCTCCCCTCTGCTCTCAGCCCTCGGATCTCAGCCCTCTGCCCTCAGCTCTCTGCCCTCTGCTCTCAGCCCTCTGCCCTCAGCCCTCAGCCCTCTGACCTCTGCTCTCTGACCTCGGCTCTCGGCCCTCTGGCATCTGCCATCAGCCCTCAGCCCTCAGCCCTCAGCCCTCTGCTCTCTGCCCTCTGCCCTCAGCTCTCTGCCCTCAGCTCTGCCCTCTGCCCTCAGCTCTCTGCCCTCTGCCCTCAGCTCTCTGCCCTCAGCTCTCTGCCCTCTGCCCTCTGCCCTCAGCTCTCTGCCCTCAGCTCTCTGCCCTCTGCCCTCAGCTCTCTGCCCTCAGCTCTCTGCCCTCTGCCCTCAGCTCTCTCCCCTCTGCCCTCAGCTCTCTGCTCTCAGCTCTCTGCCCTCTGCCCTTAGCTCTCTGACCTCTGCCCTCAGCTCTGTGACCTCTGCCCTCAGCTCTCTGGCCTTTACCCCTCAGCCATCTGCCCTCAGCTCTCTGCCCTCAGCTCTTTGCCCTCAGCTCTCTGCTCTCTGCTCTCTGCTCTCAGCTCTCAGCTCTCAGCCCTCTGCCCTCAGTTCTCTTCCCTCAGCTCTCTGCCCTCAGCTCTGTGTCCTCTGCCCTCTGCCCTCTGCTCTCTGCCCTCAGCTCTCTGCCCTCTGCCCTCAGCTCTCTCCCCTCTGCCCTCAGCTCTCTGCTCTCAGCTCTCTGCCCTCTGCCCTTAGCTCTCTGACCTCTGCCCTCAGCTCTGTGACCTCTGCCCTCAGCTCTCTGGCCTTTGCCCCTCAGCCATCTGCCCTCAGCTCTTTGCCCTCAGCTCTCTGCTCTCTGCTCTCAGCTCTCAGCTCTCAGCCCTCTGCCCTCAGCTCTATGCCCTCAGCTCTCTGCCCTCAGCTCTGTGTCCTCTGCCCTCTACCCTCAGCTCTCTGCCCTCTGCCCTAAGCTCTCTGACCTCAGCTCTCTGGCCTCTGCCCCTCAGCCCTCAGCCCCTCAGCTCTCTGCCCTCAGCCCTCTCCCCTCTGCTCTCAGCCCTCTGATCTCAGCCCTCTGCCCTCAGCTCTCTGCCCTCTGCTCTCTGCCCTCTCCCCTCTGCCCTCAGCCCTCTGACCTCGGCCCTCTGGCCTCTGCTCTCTGCCCTCTGCCCTCTGGCCTCTGCCCCTCAGCCATCTGCCCTCAGCTCTCTGCCGTCAGCTCTCAGCTCTCAGCCCTCAGCCCTCAGCCCTCAGCTCTCTGCCCTCTGCCCTCTGCCCTCAGCTCTCTGCCCTCTGCCCTCTGACCTCTACTCTCTGCCCTCAGCTCTCTGCCCTCTGCCCTCTGCCCTCTGACCTCTACTCTCTGCCCTCAGCCCTCAGCCCTCAGCTCTCTGCCCTCAGCTCTCTGCCCTCTGCCCTCTGCCCTCAGCTCTCTGCCCTCTGCCCTCAGCTCTCTGCTCTCAGCTCTCTGCCCTCTGCCCTCAGCTCTCTGCCCTCAGCTCCCTGACCTCTGCCCTCAGCTCTGTGACCTCTGCCCTCAGCTCTCTGGCCTTTGCCCCTCAGCCATCTGCCCTCAGCTCTCTGCCCTCAGCTCTTTGCCCTCAGCTCTCTGCTCTCTGCTCTCAGCTCTCAGCCCTCAGTCCTCAGCTCTCTGCCCTCAGCTCTCTGCCCTCAGCTCTGTGCCCTCTGCCCTCTGCTCTCTGCCCTCAGCTCTCTGCCCTCTGCCCTCTGCCCTCAGCTCTCTGCCCTCAGCCCTCTGCCCTCAGCTCTCTGCCCTCAGCTCTCTGCCCTCTGCCCTCTGCCCTCAGCTCTCTGCCCTCAGCTCTCTGCCCTCTGCCCTCAGCTCTCTGCCCTCAGCTCTCTGCCCTCTGCCCTCAGCTCTCTCCCCTCTGCCCTCAGCTCTCTGCTCTCAGCTCTCTGCCCTCTGCCCTTAGCTCTCTGACCTCTGCCCTCAGCTCTGTGACCTCTGCCCTCAGCTCTCTGGCCTTTGCCCCTCAGCCATCTGCCCTCAGCTCTCTGCCCTCAGCTCTTTGCCCTCAGCTCTCTGCTCTCAGCTCTCAGCCCTCTGCCCTCAGCTCTCTGCCCTCAGCTCTCTGCCCTCAGCTCTGTGTCCTCTGCCCTCTGCCCTCAGCTCTCTGCCCTCTGCCCTAAGCTCTCTGCCCTCAGCTCTCTGGCCTCTGCCCCTCAGCCCTCAGCCCCTCAGCTCTCTGCCCTCAGCCCTCTCCCCTCTGCTCTCAGCCCTCGGATCTCAGCCCTCTGCCCTCAGCTCTCTGCCCTCTGCTCTCAGCCCTCTGCCCTCAGCCCTCAGCCCTCTGACCTCTGCTCTCTGACCTCGGCTCTCGGCCCTCTGGCATCTGCCATCAGCCCTCAGCCCTCAGCCCTCAGCCCTCTGCTCTCTGCCCTCTGCCCTCAGCTCTCTGCCCTCAGCTCTGCCCTCTGCCCTCAGCTCTCTGCCCTCTGCCCTCAGCTCTCTGCCCTCAGCTCTCTGCCCTCTGCCCTCTGCCCTCAGCTCTCTGCCCTCAGCTCTCTGCCCTCTGCCCTCAGCTCTCTGCCCTCAGCTCTCTGCCCTCTGCCCTCAGCTCTCTCCCCTCTGCCCTCAGCTCTCTGCTCTCAGCTCTCTGCCCTCTGCCCTTAGCTCTCTGACCTCTGCCCTCAGCTCTGTGACCTCTGCCCTCAGCTCTCTGGCCTTTACCCCTCAGCCATCTGCCCTCAGCTCTCTGCCCTCAGCTCTTTGCCCTCAGCTCTCTGCTCTCTGCTCTCTGCTCTCAGCTCTCAGCTCTCAGCCCTCTGCCCTCAGTTCTCTTCCCTCAGCTCTCTGCCCTCAGCTCTGTGTCCTCTGCCCTCTGCCCTCTGCTCTCTGCCCTCAGCTCTCTGCCCTCTGCCCTCAGCTCTCTCCCCTCTGCCCTCAGCTCTCTGCTCTCAGCTCTCTGCCCTCTGCCCTTAGCTCTCTGACCTCTGCCCTCAGCTCTGTGACCTCTGCCCTCAGCTCTCTGGCCTTTGCCCCTCAGCCATCTGCCCTCAGCTCTTTGCCCTCAGCTCTCTGCTCTCTGCTCTCAGCTCTCAGCTCTCAGCCCTCTGCCCTCAGCTCTATGCCCTCAGCTCTCTGCCCTCAGCTCTGTGTCCTCTGCCCTCTACCCTCAGCTCTCTGCCCTCTGCCCTAAGCTCTCTGACCTCAGCTCTCTGGCCTCTGCCCCTCAGCCCTCAGCCCCTCAGCTCTCTGCCCTCAGCCCTCTCCCCTCTGCTCTCAGCCCTCTGATCTCAGCCCTCTGCCCTCAGCTCTCTGCCCTCTGCTCTCTGCCCTCTCCCCTCTGCCCTCAGCCCTCTGACCTCGGCCCTCTGGCCTCTGCTCTCTGCCCTCTGCCCTCTGGCCTCTGCCCCTCAGCCATCTGCCCTCAGCTCTCTGCCGTCAGCTCTCAGCTCTCAGCCCTCAGCCCTCAGCCCTCAGCTCTCTGCCCTCTGCCCTCTGCCCTCAGCTCTCTGCCCTCTGCCCTCTGACCTCTACTCTCTGCCCTCAGCTCTCTGCCCTCTGCCCTCTGCCCTCTGACCTCTACTCTCTGCCCTCAGCCCTCAGCCCTCAGCTCTCTGCCCTCAGCTCTCTGCCCTCTGCCCTCTGCCCTCAGCTCTCTGCCCTCTGCCCTCAGCTCTCTGCTCTCAGCTCTCTGCCCTCTGCCCTCAGCTCTCTGCCCTCAGCTCCCTGACCTCTGCCCTCAGCTCTGTGACCTCTGCCCTCAGCTCTCTGGCCTTTGCCCCTCAGCCATCTGCCCTCAGCTCTCTGCCCTCAGCTCTTTGCCCTCAGCTCTCTGCTCTCTGCTCTCAGCTCTCAGCCCTCAGTCCTCAGCTCTCTGCCCTCAGCTCTCTGCCCTCAGCTCTGTGCCCTCTGCCCTCTGCTCTCTGCCCTCAGCTCTCTGCCCTCTGCCCTCTGCCCTCAGCTCTCTGCCCTCAGCCCTCTGCCCTCAGCTCTCTGCCCTCAGCTCTCTGCCCTCTGCCCTCTGCCCTCAGCTCTCTGCCCTCAGCTCTCTGCCCTCTGCCCTCAGCTCTCTGCCCTCAGCTCTCTGCCCTCTGCCCTCAGCTCTCTCCCCTCTGCCCTCAGCTCTCTGCTCTCAGCTCTCTGCCCTCTGCCCTTAGCTCTCTGACCTCTGCCCTCAGCTCTGTGACCTCTGCCCTCAGCTGTCTGGCCTTTACCCCTCAGCCATCTGCCCTCAGCTCTCTGCCCTCAGCTCTTTGCCCTCAGCTCTCTGCTCTCTGCTCTCTGCTCTCAGCTCTCAGCTCTCAGCCCTCTGCCCTCAGCTCTCTTCCCTCAGCTCTCTGCCCTCAGCTCTGTGTCCTCTGCCCTCTGCCCTCTGCTCTCTGCCCTCAGCTCTCTGCCCTCTGCCCTCAGCTCTCTCCCCTCTGCCCTCAGCTCTCTGCTCTCAGCTCTCTGCCCTCTGCCCTTAGCTCTCTGACCTCTGCCCTCAGCTCTGTGACCTCTGCCCTCAGCTCTCTGGCCTTTGCCCCTCAGCCATCTGCCCTCAGCTCTTTGCCCTCAGCTCTCTGCTCTCTGCTCTCAGCTCTCAGCTCTCAGCCCTCTGCCCTCAGCTCTATGCCCTCAGCTCTCTGCCCTCAGCTCTGTGTCCTCTGCCCTCTACCCTCAGCTCTCTGCCCTCTGCCCTAAGCTCTCTGACCTCAGCTCTCTGGCCTCTGCCCCTCAGCCCTCAGCCCCTCAGCCCTCTGCCCTCAGCCCTCTCCCCTCTGCTCTCAGCCCTCTGATCTCAGCCCTCTGCCCTCAGCTCTCTGCCCTCTGCTCTCTGCCCTCTCCCCTCTGCCCTCAGCCCTCTGACCTCGGCCCTCTGGCCTCTGCTCTCTGCCCTCTGCCCTCTGGCCTCTGCCCCTCAGCCATCTGCCCTCAGCTCTCTGCCGTCAGCTCTCAGCTCTCAGCCCTCAGCCCTCAGCCCTCAGCTCTCTGCCCTCTGCCCTCTGCCCTCAGCTCTCTGCCCTCTGCCCTCTGACCTCTACTCTCTGCCCTCAGCTCTCTGCCCTCTGCCCTCTGCCCTCTGACCTCTACTCTCTGCCCTCAGCCCTCAGCCCTCAGCTCTCTGCCCTCAGCTCTCTGCCCTCTGCCCTCTGCCCTCAGCTCTCTGCCCTCTGCCCTCAGCTCTCTGCTCTCAGCTCTCTGCCCTCTGCCCTCAGCTCTCTGCCCTCAGCTCCCTGACCTCTGCCCTCAGCTCTGTGACCTCTGCCCTCAGCTCTCTGGCCTTTGCCCCTCAGCCATCTGCCCTCAGCTCTCTGCCCTCAGCTCTTTGCCCTCAGCTCTCTGCTCTCTGCTCTCAGCTCTCAGCCCTCAGTCCTCAGCTCTCTGCCCTCAGCTCTCTGCCCTCAGCTCTGTGCCCTCTGCCCTCTGCTCTCTGCCCTCAGCTCTCAGCCATCTGCCCTCAGCCATCTGCCCTCAGCTCTCTGCCCTCAGCTCTCTGCCCTCAGCTCTGTGCCCTCTGCTCTCTGCTCTCAGCCCCTCAGCTCTCTGCCCTCTGCCCTCAGCCCTCTGACCTCTGACCTCTGCCCCCTTCCCTCAGCTCTCTGCCCTCTGCCCTCTGCCCTCAGCTCTCTGTTCTCAGCTCTCTGCCCTCTGCCCTCAGCTCTCTGCCCTCAGCTCTCTGACCTTTGCCCTCAGCTCTGTGACCTCTGACCTCTGCCCCCTTTCCTCAGCTCTCTGCCCTCTGCCCTCTGTCCTCAGCTCTCTGCTCTCAGCTCTCTGCCCTCTGCCCTCAGCTCTCTGCCCTCAGCTCTCTGACCTTTGCCCTCAGCTCTGTGACCTCTGCCCTCAGCTCTCTGCCCTCAGCTCTTTGCTCTCTGCCCTCTGCCCTCTGCCCTCTGCCCTCAGCCCTCTGACCTCTGACCTCTGACCTTTGCTCTCTGCCCTCTGCCCTCTGCCCTCTGCCCTCTGCCCTCTGCCCTCTGCCCTCTGCCCTCTGCCCCTCAGTGGTCACTGGCTGCAGCCCAATGACAAAGAGTTTGTAGTCGTAGCTTGTTGCTCTACAAATTCCCCTTCATACATGTGTCTGTTGACTGGAAGGCTGTTGACTGGTTGCAGCAGCTCTGGTCCAGGCACCGTACGGGGTGGGCGTGTCAAAGCAACTGGTTTCCTGTTCTGTGGAGAAAGCGCTGGAAGTAAATGTCAGAGTACTTGAGACCATAGTTAGTGTCAAATCATGAGTGTTTCCTATGAAGATGGAACATTGGATGCAGGTTTAACCGACGAGGAATCACAGCTGTCACGTCTGAATGCTTCACGTCTCAGTCGAATTACTACAAGGAACATCGACACATTGGAAATCTCCTGAATGAGACAAGCACACAGAAATCAAGTCGGGGATCAAACACATTTCACGGGACTGTATTTGATGTTTTTTTTGCTGTATGACGAATTTCTGTGGATAGTATTTCACTCAGCACATGAACCGCCTTTACATTGGGTAGAGCGCCAGTCCTGCTCATTGCGTCTTTTTTCTCATTTGGGTTTGTTGTTTCTGTTGAAGTTCATGTCTTAGAACTTTAAAACAAATGACAATAAATTAGTTATGAGTTTTTCAAACCACACAGGAAGAAGGAACACTTCAAAATGTGAATAGTTTGCTTTTTAGCAAAATTAGAAAAGCCAAATGACTCATTTGTATATTGTGATAACCAAAGTGGTTTGGAACTGTTTCTTCCTCAACTGGAAAATTCCAGAATACATTTTGTGTGTTGCTGCCACTCGCGGCCATCGAGTTCCCCAATCTGCTTCGATTGGCCTGTTTTTTGCTGTTTTTGGTGAAAGTTTGCTGAATCACACACATAAACGCGGCGACAAGTCTCTACAAACGAGGATTCCTGTCTGCATCTAAGTGGTTGTAGGCTGAGACGTACGTCACAATTTGTGATGTTGTGGGTTTTTTTTTTTTTTCCATGGCTTCATTGTTCTTGTTCCACTGCCCCCTACAGGTCTGGCTGCTCATAGCAGCTCTGAACCAGGTCCATGTAAGTGAAGATTTGTTTTTGTAAATGTAGAGGTTTTATTTTTATTTTTTTCCCTGGGTAAACGTGGCCTTAAGTACCTTATTTTGGACAGCATCACACCTTAAAAGAATATAAATTCTGAAACCAGTTTTTACAAAGAAAATGGCAGCACACAGTGCAGTATCAGTGCTGAGCAGCGAACGTTTGTTTGTCCAGACTCAACGCAGGAAGTGAGTCTTAACACCCTCCTCCACACACACACACACACACACACACACACACACACACACACACACACACACACACACACACACACACACACACACACACACACACACACACACACACACACACACACACACACACACAGCCAGCGAGATATAAGTTGACAAAGGCGAGTCTGTCCCCCCTCCCAACATTAGACAGAGCGACGCAGACAGACTGACAGTGAGAGGAGTGTGTATGCAAGACGATCGGCTGGTATTCAGGAGAGGAGACGGGCAGATGGGTTGTCCATCCACACCCTGGCATTGCACACTGACACACCCACCAAGAGGAAACCTTGGATTAGACACACTAACGACGTTTCAGTAAATACAACTTTTGAGGGAAAGGGTTAGGGAAGAAGAGGTAATTTCATCCTTTAAAGGCAGACAAAGTGATTTGGAATGACAATCATTGCACTTATATATCATATAAAGTATCATAATGGTGCGAGTTAATGTATGTAAGCCTTATCTGAGAGACCCTTAAAAATGTGTTTTTCTATCAGGCTTTCACTGCCAGCAAACAGTAATGATCATAAATGTGTCTGACGAAGATAACACTGATGAATCGGTCACTTTGTGGTTTATTTTTGTTTCTATATTCAAGTTTACGAGATGATTTCACATACCTGAATCAACCTTGTTTACCTTCACCAACATGATCAACTCTTATCGCTTCAATACAAAGAGTCCGATCCCAGCTGGGTGAGGCTTTTATAACAAATGATCTCCTTGTCTTCCCCGAATAAGCTGAACACCTTGATTTGGCTCATCAAGAGGGCAAGTTTAAAAAGGAACTTAAGAAACACAATTTTCTCTTTTAAAGGCAGAATTGCATTGAATTTGCATATATCCTGTTGAAGCTTTAATCAAACACTTCAAATGAAGTATTTTGCATATTGTCCTTAGGAAGGTAATTTGATAAAGGTTGTCATGATCGTACACATAGACACACCGTTTTGGGCGTCCGTTTCCATAACAACAGTGGTCAGAGCCACGAAAACTGAGAGGGCCTGCTGCAGGGCCTCCACTCTCAGGCACTCCCAGTGCAGCCTCCACTGAGAGGCTTCCTCCACTGAGGGGCTTCCTCCACTCTCAGGCTTTCTCCACTCTCAGGCTTTCTCCACTATGAGGCTTCCTCCACTTTGTGGCTTCCTCCACTGTCAGACAGGAAATGACAACACATTTAACCCACAGGCACAACTACATATTAGCGTTAAGTTGCTACTTTGAAATTTCCAGAAAAAGTTCTGAATGTATGGTTTCTTGCGTGTGTTCGCCGTATATATACCTGCCATAAACTAACATACATTGATGGTGATAATAACAGCGTGTTACACCAGTGGTTTAGGTTACGTGTCATTGTAAAGCTAAGTCATGCTAACGGTGGCTATCTATAAAACACCCAGGTTTACCTTTTCTCAGTAGATAACATAAAGGTACTGTTCGTATATCTGATGGGGAAACAGTTTGTAAAAAGTACAGGGATAAACCCTTCATGCAGTAGTTAATGCATTACAATGAAGAAGAAAACATGTTTTTCTCACCTTGTGAACGTTTTAGAAAAGCGAGGTTCTCACAGGACAAAGTATCAACATATAATGTATAGCAAGATGATGTATTACTGTAGTTTATATTAGTATCTAAAGTTGTTAAAAATAGTTCAACCTTATTCAGTTGTAGTAAATAAATGTATATATATCAAATGCAGGAGTAATATTAATCCAGTAGCGATTGATAAAAGTGGCTGCTTTTAATTTTCTCTTTTATTTTAATGTATATTTTATATGGTATGTGTTTACATTTGCCATGTATTCCATAGGGGGAAACATTTTTAAGGTTGATCTCTGTTACGTGCCAACAGGGTGCCTGCAACACACTGAAAACTTCACCTGTAAGGACATCGTGTCATACTGAGTTTCAATAAGATTATAATTCTTAAGTATTTTCACTGTTTTCATTCAAATCTTCCTTCATATCAGAGCGACGCTCCAATCAGAGCTGCCGTTGTGGTTCCTGTGTAGAACCCTGCTCTCCTGCTCTCTGTCAGGAATGATGCTCACTGTGACCTGGAACCTTATAGCTAAACATATCATGTTCATTAAATATGACTTTATATAAGTTGTGTTGTCTTGTTCTTCACAATGTTACGTTCAAATGTCTTCAGGTTTTGAAGACGACAATGAATCAGTGTTGAAATGACGAATATAACGTCAGTGTGACGAATTAAAAACCCTCATAGTGTCTTGATGTGTTTGAATATTGAAATATGTGTGTTTGTGTGTTTGAAGAAGAGCAGTGGACTAATGTGTCTTCCAGACTGGACGTCCCTCCACCAGGTGGAGACGACAGAGGAAGACAGTCTGGTTTCAGTCTCTGCTGGTCAAATCACTAAAGTGTCTTCCAGACTGGACGTCCCTCCACCAGGTGGAGACGACAGAGGAAGACAGTCTGGTTTCAGTCTCTGCTGGTCAAATCACTAATGTGTCTTCCAGACTGGACGTCCCTCCACCAGGTGGAGACGACAGAGGAAGACAGTCTGGTTTCAGTCTCTGCTGGTCAAATCACTAATGTGTCTTCCAGGCTGGACTTCCCTCCACCAGGTGGAGACGACAGAGGAAGACAGTCTGGTTTCAGTCTCTGCTGGTCAAACCACTAATGTGTCTTCCAGACTGGACGTCCCTCCACCAGGTGGAGACGACAGAGGAAGACAGTCTGGTTTCAGTCTCTGCTGGTCAAATCACTAATGTGTCTTCCAGACTGGACGTCCCTCCACCAGGTGGAGACGACAGAGGAAGACAGTCTGGTTTCAGTCTCTGCTGGTCAAATCACTAATGTGTCTTCCAGACTGGACGTCCCTCCACCAGGTGGAGACGACAGAGGAAGACAGTCTGGTTTCAGTCTCTGCTGGTCAAATCACTAAAGTGTCTTCCAGACTGGACGTCCCTCCACCAGGTGGAGACGACAGAGGAAGACAGTCTGGTTTCAGTCTCTGCTGGTCAAATCACTAATGTGTCTTCCAGGCTGGACGTCCCTCCACCAGGTGGAGACGACAGAGGAAGACAGTCTGGTTTCAGTCTCTGCTGGTCAAATCACTAATGTGTCTTCCAGACTGGACGTCCCTCCACCAGGTGGAGACGACAGAGGAAGACAGTCTGGTTTCAGTCTCTGCTGGTCAAATCACTAATGTGTCTTCCAGACTGGACGTCCCTCCACCAGGTGGAGACGACAGACGAAGACAGTCTGGTTTCAGTCTCTGCTGGTCAAATCACTAATGTGTCTTCCAGACTGGACGTCCCTCTACCAGGTGGAGACGACAGAGGAAGACAGTCTGGTTTCAGTCTCTGCTGGTCAAATCACTAATGTGTCTTCCAGGCTGGACGTCCCTCCACCAGGTGGAGACGACAGAGGAAGACAGTCTGGTTTCAGTCTCTGCTGGTCAAATCACTAATGTGTCTTCCAGACTGGACGTCCCTCCACCAGGTGGAGACGACAGAGGAAGACAGTCTGGTTTCAGTCTCTGCTGGTCAAATCACTAAAGTGTCTTCCAGACTGGACGTCCCTCCACCAGGTGGAGACGACAGAGGAAGACAGTCTGGTTTCAGTCTCTGCTGGTCAAATCACTAATGTGTCTTCCAGGCTGGACGTCCCTCCACCAGGTGGAGACGACAGAGGAAGACAGTCTGGTTTCAGTCTCTGCTGGTCAAATCACTAATGTGTCTTCCAGACTGGACGTCCCTCCACCAGGTGGAGACGACAGAGGAAGACAGTCTGGTTTCAGTCTCTGCTGGTCAAATCACTAATGTGTCTTCCAGACTGGACGTCCCTCCACCAGGTGGAGACGACAGACGAAGACAGTCTGGTTTCAGTCTCTGCTGGTCAAATCACTAATGTGTCTTCCAGACTGGACGTCCCTCTACCAGGTGGAGACGACAGAGGAAGACAGTCTGGTTTCAGTCTCTGCTGGTCAAATCACTAATGTGTCTTCCAGGCTGGACGTCCCTCCACCAGGTGGAGACGACAGAGGAAGACAGTCCGGTTTCAGTCTCTGCTGGTCAAATCACTAATGTGTCTTCCAGACTGGACGTCCCTCCACCAGGTGGAGACGACAGAGGAAGACAGTCTGGTTTCAGTCTCTGCTGGTCAAATCACTAATGTGTCTTCCAGACTGGACGTCCCTCCACCAGGTGGAGATGACAGAGGAAGACAGTCTGGTTTCAGTCTCTGCTGGTCAAATCACTAATGTGTCTTCCAGACTGGACGTCCCTCCACCAGGTGGAGACGACAGAGGAAGACAGTCTGGTTTCAGTCTCTGCTGGTCAAATCACTAATGTGTCTTCCAGACTGGACGTCCCTCCACCAGGTGGAGACGACAGAGGAAGACAGTCTGGTTTCAGTCTCTGCTGGTCAAATACTATTGAAGCAGCGTTGAAACATCATTTTCTGACTTTTCCGGAGGAAACGTGTGAATCAAGGATTGTTGGTGACTGAAGACGTGACGCAAAGTGGGTGATGGAGAACCTGGAGGAACAGGTCCTTCAATACTGGACATGGAGGAGCAGGAACAGGCACTTCAGTACAGGACATGGAGGAACAGGTCCTTCAGTACTGAACATGGAAAAACAGGTCCTTCAGTACTGGACATGGAGGAACAGGTCCTTCAGTACTGGACATGGAGGAGCAGAAACAGGCCCTTCAGTACTGGACATGGAGGAGCAGAAACAGGCCCTTCAGTACTGGACATGGAGGAGCAGAAACAGGACCTTCAGTACTGGACATGGAGGAGCAGAAACAGGCCCTTCAGTACTGGACATGGAGGAACAGGCCCTTCAGTACTGGACATGGAGGAACAGGTCCTTCAGTACTGGACATGGAGGAGCAGAAACAGGCCCTTCAGTACTGGACATGGAGGAACAGGTCCTTCAGTACTGGACATGGAAAAACAGGTCCTTCAGTACTGGACATGGAGGAACAGGCCCTTCAGTGTTGGACATGGAGGAGCAGGAAAAGGCCCTTCAGTAGTGGACATGGAGGAGCAGGCCCTTCGGTACTGGACATGAGGGAGCAGGAACAGGCCCTTCAGTACTGGACATGGAGGAGCCGGAACAGGCCCTTTAGTACTGAACATGGAGGAACAGGCCCTTCGGTACTGGACATGAGGGAGCAGGAACAGGCCCTTCAGTACTGGACATGGAGGAGCAGGAACAGGCCATTCGGTACTGGACATGGAGGAACAGGTTCTTCAGTACTGGACATGGAGGAACAGGTCCTTCAGTACTGGACATGGAGGAGCAGAAACAGGCCCTTCAGTACTGGACATGGAGGAACAGGTCCTTCAGTACTGGACATGGAAAAACAGGCCCTTCAGTACTGGACATGGAGGAACAGGTCCTTCAGTACTGGACATGGAGGAACAGGTCCTTCAGTACTGGACATGGAGGAACAGGTCCTTCAGTACTGGACATGGAGGAACAGGCCCTTCAGTATTGGACATGGAGGAGCAGGAAAAGGCCCTTCAGTAGTGGACATGGAGGAGCAGGAACAGGCCCTTTTGTACTGAACATGGAGGAACAGGCCCTTCGGTACTGGACATGGAGGAACAGGCCCTTCAGTATTGGATATGGAGGAGCAGGAAAAGGCCATTCGGTACTGGACATGGAGGAACAGGGACCGGCCCGTCAGCACTGGAACTGCTCCTCCATGTCCAGTACGGAAGGACCTGTTCCTGCTCCCTCATTTAGTACTGTACATGAGGGAACAGGAACAGGCCCTGTAATACTGGACATGGAGGAACAGGAACATCCCCCTTAGAACTGGACATGAGGGAGCAGGAACAGGCCCATCAGTACTGGACATTAAGGAACAGGCACGTCAGTACTGGACATGGAGGAACAGGCTTTTCAGAAGTGGACATGGAGAAACAGGCCATTCGGTACTGGACATGGAGAAACAGGACCTTTATTACTGGACATGGAGGAGCAGGAACAGGTACTTCAGTACTGGACATGGAGGAGCAGGAACAGGCCCTTTAGTACTGGACATGAGGGAGCAGGAACAGGCCCTTCAGTACTGGAGGAACAGGAACAGGCCCTTCAGTACTAGACATGGAGGAGCAGGAACAGGCCCTTTAGTACTGGACATGGAGAAACAGGCCCTACACTACTGGACATGAGCGAGCAGGAACAGGCCCTTCAATACTGGACATGGAGGAACAGGAACAGGCCCTTCAGTACTGGACATGGAGGAACAGGAACAGGCCCTTCAATACTGGACATGGAGGAACAGGTCCTTCAGTACTGGACATGGAGGAATAGGAACAGGCCCTTTAGTTCTGGACATGGAGGAACAGGAACAGGCCCTTCAGTACTGGACATGGAGGAGCAGGAAAAGGCCCTTCAATACTGGACATGGAGGAACAGGAACAGGCCCTTTAGTTCTGGACATGGAGGAACAGGAACAGGCCCTTCAATACTGGACATGGAGGAACAGGAACAGGCCCTTCAATACTGGACATGGAGGAACAGGAACAGGCCCTTCAATACTGGACATGGAGGAACAGGAACAGGCCCTTCAATACTGGACATGGAGGAACAGGAACAGGCCCTTTAGTACTGGACATGGAGGGACAGGAACAGGCTCTTCAGTAGTGGACATGGAGAAACAGGCCATTCGGTACTGGACATGGAGAAACAGGACCTTTATTACTGGACATGGAGGAGCAGGAACAGGTACTTCAGTACTGGACACGGAGAAACAGGCCCTTCAATACTGGACATGGAGGAGCAGGAACAGGCCCTTTTGTACTGGATATGAGGGAGCAGGAACAGGCCCTCCAGCACTGGACATGGAGAAACAGGCACTTCGGCACTGGACATGGAGAAACAGGACCTTTAGTACTGGACATGGAGGAGCAGGATCTTTAGTACTGGACATGGAGGAACAGGCCCTTCAATACTGGACATGGAGGAACAGGAACAGGGACTTCAACACTGGACATGGAGGAACAGGAACAGGCCCTTCAATACTGGACATGGAGGAACAGGCCCTTCAATACTGGACATGGAGGAGCAGGAACAGGCCCTTCAGTACTGGACATGGAGGAACAGGCCCTTCGGCACTGGACATGGAGAAACAGGACCTTTAGTACTGGACATGGAGGAGCAGGAACAGGCCCTTTTGTACTTGATATGAGGGAGCAGGAACAGGCCCTCCAGTACTGGACATGGAGAAACAGGCCCTTCAGTATTGGACATGGAGGAGCAGGAACAGTCCCTTCAGTATTGGACATGGAGGAACAGGGACAGGGCCTTGAGTACTTGAACTGCTCCTCCATGTCCAGTACTGGAGGGCCTGTTTCTCCATGTCCAGTATTGAAGGGCCTGTTCCTGCTCCCTCATTTAGTACTGTACTTGAGGGAACAGGAATAGGACCTTCAGAACTGGACATGGAGGAGCAGGAACAGGCTCTTCATTCCTGGACATGGAGGAACAGGCTCTTCAGTGCTGGACATGGAGGAACAGGCCTTTCAGTACTGGACATGCAGAAACAGGAACAGGCCTTTTAGTATTGGACATGAGGGAGCAGGAACAGACCCTTCAGTACTGGAATAGGAGGAGCAGGAACAGGCCCTTCAGTACTGGACATGGAGAAACAGGCCCTTCAGTACTGGACAAGAGGGAGCAGGTACAGGCCCTTCAGTACTGGACATGGACAAACAGGAACAGGCCCTTCAGTACTGGACATGTAAGAGCAGGAACAGGCCCTTCAGTAGTGGACATGGAGGAACAGGAACAGACCCTTCAGTACTGTACATGGAGGAACAGGAACAGAGCCTTCAGTACTGGACATGGAGGAGCAGGAACAGGCCTTTCAATACTGGACATGGAGGAGCAGGACCTTTAGTACTGGACATGGAGGAGCAGGAACAGGCACTTCAGTACTGGACATGGAGAAACAGGCCCTTCAGTAATGGACATGGAGGAGCAGGAACAGGCCCTTCAGTACTGGACATGGAGAAACAGGCCCTTCAGTACTGTACATGGAGGAGCAGGAACAGTCCCTTTAGTACTGGACATGGAGAAACAGGCCCTTCAGTACTGGACATGGAGGAACAGGCACTTCAGTACTGGACATGGACAAACAGGCCCTTCAGTACAGGACATGGAGGAGCAGGAACAGGCCCTTCAGTACTGGACATGGACAAACAGGCCCTTCAGTACTGGACATGGAGGAGCAGGAACAGGCACTTCAGTACTGGACATGGAGGAACAGGAACAGGCCCTTCAGTACTGGACATGGACAAACAGGCCCTTCAGTACTGGACATGGAGGAGCAGGAACAGGCCCTTCAGTACTGGACATGGACAAACAGGCCCTTCAGTACTGGACATGGAGGAGCAGGAACAGGCCCTTCAGTACTAGACAAAAAGAAGCAGGCCATTCAGTACTGGACATGGAGGAACAGGCCCTTCAGTACTGCACATGGAGGAGCAGGAACAGACCCTTAAGTAGTGGACATGAGGGAGCAGGAACAGGCCCTTCAGTACAGGACAGGGAGTAACAGGCCCTTCAGTACTTGACGGAGAGGAACAGGCCCTTTAGTACTGCACATGAGGGAGCAGGAACAGGCCCCTTAGTACTGGACATGGAGGAACAGGAACAGGCCCTTCAGTACTGGACATGGAGGAGCAGGAACAGGCCCCTTAGCACTGGACATGGAGGAACAGGCCCTTCAGTACTTGACATAGAGGAACAGGCCCTTCAGTACTGGACATGATGGAGCAGGAACAGGCCCTTCTTTACTGGACAAGGAGGAGCAGGAACAGGCCCTTTAGTACTGAACATGGAGGAACAGGCCCTTCGGTACTTGACATGGAGGAACAGGCCCTTCAGTACTGGATATGGAGAAACAGGACCTTTTCTGCTGGACATGGAGAAACAGGAACAGGCCCTTCAGTACTGGACATGGAGAACAGGACCTTCAGTACTGGAACTGCTCCTCCATGTCCAGTACTGAAGGGCCTGTTTCTCCATGTCCAGTACTGAAGGGCCTGTTCCTGCTCCTTCATTTAGTACTGTACATGAGGAAACAGGAACAGGACCTTCAGTACTGGACATGATGGAGCAGGAACAGGCCCTTCAGTACTGGACATGGAGAAACAGGCCATTCAGTACTGGACATGGAGGAACAGGCACTTCAGTACTGGACATGGAGGAGCAGGAACAGGCCCTTTAGTACTGGACATGGAGAAACAGGCCCTTCAGTACTGGACATGGAAGAACAGGCCCTTTAGTACTGGACATGGAGGAGCAGGAACAGGCCCTTCAGTACTGGACATGGAGAAACAGGAACAGGCCCTTTTGTAATGGACATGGAGGAGCAGGAACAGGCCCTTCAGTACTGGACATGGAGAAACAGGAACAGACCCTTTTGTAATGGACATGGAGGAGCAGGAACAGGCCATTCGGTACTGGACATGGAGGAACAGGAACAGGCCCTTAAGTAGTGGACATGAGGGAGCAGGAACGGGCCCATCAGCACTGGACATGGAGAAACAGGCCATTCAATACTGGACATGGAGGAACAGGAACAGGCCCTTTAGTACTGGACATGAGGGAGCAGAAACAGGCCCGTCAGTACTGGACATGGAGAAACAGGCCCTTCAGTGCATGACCTGGAGGAGCAGGAACAGGCCCTTCAGTATAGGACATGGAGAAACAGGCCCTTCAGTACTGGACATAGAGAAACAGGACCTTTAGTACTGGAAATGCAGGAATATGGACAGGCCCTTCAGTACTGGAACTGCTCCTCCATGTCCAGTACTGATGGTCCTGTCCCTGTTCCTGCATGTCCAGTACTGAAAGACCTGCTCCTCCATGTCCAGTACTGAAGGGCCTATTCCTGCTCACTCATTTAGTACTGTACATGAGGAAACAGGGACAGGAGCTTCAGTACTGGACATGAGGGAGCAGGAACAGGCCCATCAGTACTGGACATGGAGAAACAGGAACAGGCCCTTTAGTACTGGACATGAGGGAGCAGAAACAGTCCCGTCAGTACTGGACATGGAGAAACAGGCCCTTCAGTGCATGACCTGGAGGAGCAGGAACAGGCCTAAAAGTACTGGACATGGAGGAACAGGCCCTTCAGTACTGGACATGGAGGAACAGGAACAGGTCCTTTAGTACTGGACATGAGAGAGCAGGAACAGGCCCTTCAGTACTGGACATGGAGAAACAGGCCCTTCAGTACTGGACATGGAGGAACAGGAACAGGCCCTTCAGTACTGGACATGGAGGAACAGGAACAGGCCCTTCAGTACTGGAATAGGAGGAGCAGGAACAGGCCCTTTAGTACTGGACATGGGGGACCAGGAACAGGCCCTTTAGTACTCGACATGGAGGAACAGGCCCTTCAGTACTGGAATAGGAGGAGCAGGAACAGGCCCTTTAGTACTGGACATGGAGGAACAGGAACGGGACCTTCAGTACTCGACATGGAGAAACAGGACCTTCAGTACTGGACATGGAGGAGTAGGAACAGGCCCTTTAGTACTGGACATGGAGGAACAGGCCCTTCAGTACTGGAATAGGAGGAGTAGAAACAGGCCCTTTAGTACTGGACATGAGGGAGCAGGAACAGGCCCTTTAGTACTGGAATAGGAGGAGCAGGAACAGGCCCTTTAGTACTGGACATGGGGGACCAGGAACAGGCCCTTTAGTACTCGACATGGAGGAACAGGCCCTTCAGTACTGGAATATGAGGAGCAGGAACAGGCCCTTTAGTACTGGACATGGAGGAACAGGAACGGGACCTTCAGTACTCGACATGGAGAAACAGGACCTTCAGTACTGGACATGGAGGAGCAGGAACAGGCCCTTCAGTACAGGACGTGGAGGAACAGGCTCTTCAGTACTGGACATGGAGGAACAGGAACAGGCCCTTCAGTACTGGACATGGAGGAACAGGCCCTTCAGTACTGGAATAGGAGGAGTAGGAACAGGCCCTTTAGTACTGGACATGAGGGAGCAGGAACAGGCCCTTTAGTACTTGACATGAGGGAGCAGGAACAGGCCCTTCAGTACTCGACATGGAGAAACAGGCCCTTCAGTACTGGAATAGGAGGAGCAGGAACAGGCCCTTTAGTACTGGAATAGGAGGAGCAGGAACAGGCCCTTTAGTACTGTACATGGAGGAACAGGAACGGGACCTTCAGTACTGGACATTGAGAAACAGGAACAGCCCCTTCAATACTGGATATGGAGAAACAGGCCCTTCAGTACTGGACATCGAGAAACAGGCCCTTCAATACTGGACATGGAGGAACAGGCCATTCGGTACTGGACATGTAGAACCAGGAACAGGCCCTTTAGTACTGAACATGGAGGAACAGGCCATTCGGTACTGGACATGGAGGAACAGGCCCTTCGGTACTGGACATGGAGAAACAGGACCTTTTGTACTTGACATGGAGGAGCAGGACCAGGCCATTCGGTACTGGACATGGAAAAACAGGAACAGGCCCTTTAGTACTGGACATGGAGGAGCAGGAACAGGCCCTTCAGTACTGGACATGGAGAAACAGGAACATGCCCTTCAGTACTGGACTTGAGGGAGCAGGAACAGGCCCTTAAGTAGTGGACACGAGGGAGCAGGAACAGGCCCTTCAGTACTGGAGATGGAGGAACAGGAACAGGACCTTCAGTACTGGACATGGAGGAACAGGCCCTTCAGTACTGGACATGGAGGAACAGGAACAGGCCCTTCAGTACTGGACATAGAGGAACAGGCACTTCAGGACTGGACATGGAGGAACAGACCCTTAAGTACTGGACATGGAGAAACAGGAACAGGCCCTTCAGTACTGGAGATGAGGGAGCAGGAACAGGCCCTTAAGTAGTGGACACGAGGGAGCAGGAACAGGCCCTTCAGTACTGGACATGGAGAAAATGACCCTTCAGTACTGGACATGGAGGAACAGGCCCCTTTGTACTGGACATGGAGGAACAGGCCCTTTAGTACTGGAAATAGAGGAGCAGGAACAGGCCCTTCAGTACTTGACATGGAGAAACAGGACCTTTAGTACTGGACATGAGGGAGCAGGAACAGGCCCTTCAGTACTGGACATGGAGAAACAGGACCTTTAGTACTGGACATGAGGGAGCAGTAACAGGACCTTCAGTACTGGAAATGGAGGAGCATGAACAGGCCCTTTAGTACTGCACATGGAGAAACAGGCCCGTCAGTTCTGGACATGAGGGAGCAGTAACAGGACCTTCAGTACTGGACATGGAGAAACAGGCCCTTCAGTATTGGACATGAGGGAGCAGTAACAGGACCTTCAATACTGGACATGGAGAAACAGGCCCTTCAGTATTGGACATGGAGGAAAAGGGACAGGCCCTTTAGTACTGGACATGAGGGAGCAGGAACAGGCCCGTCAGTACTGGACATGGAGAAACAGGCCCTTCATTACTGGACATGGTGGAACAGGCCCTTCAGTACTGGACATGGAGGAGCAGGAACAGGCCCTTCAATGCTGGATATGGAGAAGCAGGAACAGGTCCTTTAGTACTGGACATGGAGAAACAGGCCCTTCAGTATTGGACATGGAGAAATAGGCCCTTCAGTACTGGACATGGAGAAACAGGCCCTTCAGTATTGGACATGGAGGAACAGGGACAGGCCCTTCAGTAGTGGACATGGAGGAACAGGCCCTTTAGTACTGGACATGGAGAAACTGGACCTTTAGTACTGGACATGAGGCAGCAGTAACAGGCCCTTCAGTACTCGACATGGAGGAGCAGGAACAGGCCCTTTAGTACTGGACATGGAGGAGCAGGAACAGGCCCTTCAGTACTGGACATGGAGAAACAGGAACATGCCCTTCAGTACTGGACTTGAGGGAGCAGGAACAGGCCCTTAAGTAGTGGACACGAGGGAGCAGGAACAGGCCCTTCAGTACTGGAGATGGAGGAACAGGAACAGGACCTTCAGTACTGGACATGGAGGAACAGGCCCTTCAGTACTGGACATGGAGGAACAGGAACAGGCCCTTCAGTACTGGACATAGAGGAACAGGCACTTCAGGACTGGACATGGAGGAACAGACCCTTAAGTACTGGACATGGAGAAACAGGAACAGGCCCTTCAGTACTGGACATGAGGGAGCAGGAACAGGCCCTTAAGTAGTGGACACGAGGGAGCAGGAACAGGCCCTTCAGTACTGGACATGGAGAAAATGACCCTTCAGTACTGGACATGGAGGAACAGGCCCCTTTGTACTGGACATGGAGGAACAGGCCCTTTAGTACTGGAAATAGAGGAGCAGGAACAGGCCCTTCAGTACTTGACATGGAGAAACAGGACCTTTAGTACTGGACATGAGGGAGCAGGAACAGGCCCTTCAGTACTGGACATGGAGAAACAGGACCTTTAGTACTGGACATGAGGGAGCAGTAACAGGACCTTCAGTACTGGAAATGGAGGAGCAGGAACAGGCCCTTCAGTACTTGACATGGAGAAACAGGACCTTTAGTACTGGACATGAGGGAGCAGTAACAGGACCTTCAGTACTGGACATGGAGAAACAGGCCCTTCAGTATTGGACATGAGGGAGCAGTAACAGGACCTTCAATACTGGACATGGAGAAACAGGCCCTTCAGTATTGGACATGGAGGAAAAGGGACAGGCCCTTTAGTACTGGACATGAGGGAGCAGGAACAGGCCCGTCAGTACTGGACATGGAGAAACAGGCCCTTCATTACTGGACATGGAGGAACAGGCCCTTCAGTACTGGACATGGAGGAGCAGGAACAGGCCCTTCAATGCTGGATATGGAGAAGCAGGAACAGGTCCTTTAGTACTGGACATGGAGAAACAGGCCCTTCAGTATTGGACATGGAGAAATAGGCCCTTCAGTACTGGACATGGAGAAACAGGCCCTTCAGTATTGGACATGGAGGAACAGGGACAGGCCCTTCAGTAGTGGACATGGAGGAACAGGCCCTTTAGTACTGGACATGGAGAAACTGGACCTTTAGTACTGGACATGAGGCAGCAGTAACAGGCCCTTCAGTACTCGACATGGAGGAGCAGGAACAGGCCCTTTAGTACTGGACATGAGGGAGCAGGAACAGGCCCTTCAGTACTGGTCATGGAGAGACAGGCCCTCCAGTACTGGACATGGAGAAACAGGCCCTCCAGTACTGGACATGGAGGAACAGGCCCTTCAGTACTGGACATGGAGAAACTGGACCTTTAGTACTGGACATGAGGGAGCAGTAACAGGCCCTTCAGTACTCGACATGGAGGAGCAGGAACAGGCCCTTTAGTACTGGACATGAGGGAGCAGGAACAGGCCCTTCAGTACTGGACATGGAGAAACAGGCCCTTCAGTACTGGACATGGAGGAACAGGAACAGGCCCTTCAGTACTGGACATAGAGGAACAGGCACTTCAGTACTGGACATGGAGGAGCAGGAACAGGCCCCTTTGTACTGGACATGGAGGAACAGGCCCTTAAGTACTGGACATGAGGGAGCAGGAACAGGCCCTTCAGTACTGGACATGAGGGAGCAGGAACAGGCCCTTAAGTACTGGACATGGAGGAACAGGCCCCTTTGTACTGGACATGGAGGAACAGGCCCTTTAGTACTGGAAATAGAGGAGCAGGAACAGACCCTTCAGTACTGGTCATGGAGAAACAGGCCCTCCAGTACTGGACATGGAGGAACAGGCCCCTTTGTACTGGACATGGAGGAACAGGCCCTTTAGTACTGGAAATAGAGGAGCAGGAACAGGCCCTTTAGTACTGGTCATGGAGAAACAGGCCCTCCAGTACTGGACATGGAGGAACAGGCCCCTTTGTACTGGACATGGAGGAACAGGCCCTTTAGTACTGGAAATAGAGGAGCAGGAACAGGCCCTTTAGTACTGGACATGGGGGAACAGGCCCTTCAGTACTGGACATGGAGAAACAGGAACTTTAGTACTGGACATGAGGGAGCAGGAACAGGCCCTTCAGTATTGGACATGGAGAAACAGGACCTTCAGTACTGGACATGGAGAAACAGGCCCTTCAGTACTGGACATGGAGAAACAGGAACTTTAGTACTGGACATGAGGGAGCAGGAACAGGCCCTTTAGTACTGGACATGAGGGAGCAGGAACAGGCCCTTCAGTACTGGACATGGAGAAACAGGCCCTTCAGTACTGGACATGAGGGAGCAGTAACATGCCCGTCAGTACTGGACATGGAGGAACAGGCCCTTCAGTGCATGACATGGAGGAGCAGGAACAGGCCCTTCAGTGCTGGACATGGAGGAGCAGGAACAGGCCAAAAAGTACTGGACATGGAGGAACAGGCCCTTCAGTACTGGACATGGAGGAACAGGGACAGGCCCTTCAGTAGTGGAACTGCTCCTCCATGTCCAGTGCTGAAGGGCCTGTTCCTGCTCCCTCATTTAGGACTGTACATGAGGAAAAAGGATCAGGCCCTTTAGTACTGGACATGGAGAAACAGGCCCTCCAGTACTGGACATGGAGAAACAGGCCCTCCAGTACTGGACATGGAGGAACAGGCCCTTCAGTACTGGACATGGAGGAACAGGAACAGGCCCTTCCGTACTGGACATAGAGGAACAGGCACTTCAGTACTGGACATGGAGGAATAGGCCCTTAATTACTGGACATGAGGGAGCAGGAACAGGCCCTTAAGTAGTGGACACGAGGGAGCAGGAACAGGCCCTTCAGTACTGGACATGAGGGAGCAGGAACAGGCCCTTAAGTAGTGGACACGAGGGAGCAGGAACAGGCCCTTCAGTACTGGACATGGAGGAACAGGCCCCTTTGTACTGGACATGGAGGAACAGGGCCTTTAGTACTGGAAATAGAGGAGCAGGAACAGGCCCTTTCGTACTGGACATGGAGGAACAGGCCCTTCAGTACTGGACATGGAGAAACAGGACCTTCAGTACTGGAAATGGAGGAGCATGAACAGGCCCTTTAGTACTGGACATGAGGGAGCAGGAACAGGCCCTTTAGTACTGGACATGAGGGAGCAGGAACAGGCCCTTCAGTACTGCACATGGAGAAACAGGACCTTCAGTACTGGAAATGGAGGAGCATGAACAGGCCCTTTAGTACTGCACATGGAGAAACAGGCCCGTCAGTTCTGGACATGAGGGAGCAGTAACAGGACCTTCAGTACTGGACATGGAGAAACAGGCCCGTCAGTTCTGGACATGAGGGAGCAGGAACAGGCCCTTCAGTACTGGACATGGAGAAACAGGACATTTAGTACTGCACATGAGGGAGCAGTAACAGGCCCTTCAGTACTGGACATGGAGAAACAGGCCCGTCAGTACTAGACATGGAGGAACAGGCCCTTCAGTACTGGACATGGAGGAACAGGAACAGGCCCTTCAGTACTGGACATGCAGAAACAGGCCCTTCAGTACTGGACATAGAGGAACACGCCCTTCAGTACTGGACATGGAGAAACAGGCCCGTCAGTACTGGACATGGAGGAACAAGCCCTTCAGTACTGGACATGGAGGAACAGGAACAGGCCCTTCAGTACTGGACATCCAGAAACAGGCCCTTCAGTACTGGACATGGAGAAACAGGCCCTTCAGTACTGGACATGAGGGAGCAGTAACAGGCCCGTCAGTACTGGACATGGAGAAACAGGCCCTCCAGTACTGGACATAGAGGAACAGGCCCTTCAGTACTGGACATGGAGAATCAGGCACTTCAGTACTGGACATGGAGGAGCAGGAACAGGCCCCTTTGTACTAGACATGGAGGAACAGGCCCTTAAGTACTGGACACGAGGGAGCAGGAACAGGCCCAAAAGTACTGGAGATGGAGGAACAGGAACAGGACCTTCAGTACTGGACATGGAGGAACAGGCCCTTCAGTACTGGACATGGAGGAACAGGCCATTCGGTACTGGACATGGAGGAGCAGGAACAGGCCCTTTAGTACTGGACATGGAGGAGCAGGAACAGGTACTTCAGTACTGGAAATAGAGGAGCAGGAACAGGCCCTTTAGTACTGGACATGAGGGAGCAGGAACAGGCCCTTTAATATTGGATATGGAGAAACAGGGCCTTCAATACTGGACATGGAGAAACAGGAACAGGCCCTTTAGTACTGAACATGGAGGAACAGGCCCTTCGGTACTGGACATGGAGAAACAGGACCTTTAGTACTGGACATGGAGGAGCAGGAACATGCCCTTCAGTACTGGACATGAGGGAGCAGGAACAGGCCCTTCAGTACTGGACATGGAGAAACAGGCCCTTAAGTACTTGACATGGAGGAGCAGGAACAGGCCCTTCAGTAATGGACATGGAGAAGCAGGGACAGGGCCTTCAGTACTGGAACTGCTCCTCCATGTCCAGTACTGAAGGGCCTGTTCCTCCATGTCTAGTACTGAAGGGCCTGTCCCTGTTTCTTCATGTCCAGTACTGATGGGCCTGTCCCTGTTCCTGCATGTCCAGTACTGAAAGACCTGCTCCTCCATGTCCAGTGCTGGAGGGCCTGTTTCTCCATGTCCAGTATTGAAGGGCCGGTTCCTGCTTCCTCATTTAGTACTGTACATGAGGGAATAGGAACAGGACCTTCAGTACTGGACATGGAGGAGCAGGAACAGGCCCTTCAGTCCTGTACATGGAGAAATAGGTCCTTTAGTACTGGACATGGAAGAACAGGCCCTTCAGTTGTGGACATGGAGGAACAGGCCCTTCAGTTGTGGACATGGGGGAACAGGCCTTTCAGTACTGGACATGGAGGAACAGGCCCTTTAGTACTGGACAAGAGGGAGCAGGAACAGGCCCATCAGTACTGGACATGGAGAAACAGGAACAGGCCTTTCAGTACTGGACATGGAGAAACAGGAACAGGCCCTTTAGTACTGGACATGGAGGAGCAGCCCACATGGAAAGAACCTATATAAACATATATGTTTTAATATAGGTTTTGATATAGTTTGGCATATATGTGACATATATAAAATTGGCTGTTTTCCTATATGTTTTGTACATGTGCATATATCCTCATATAGGTTCTTTCCATGTGGGAGGAACAGGCCCTTGAGTACTGGACATGACCCCTCAATTTTAAACCGCACCCTAGACACACACATTGCACCACCTCTTCAAAACACAAATACACACATCCACATGCATCCAACACGCCACAGGGTGGAGGGGGGGGGGGGCATTGGGGCTCCCCCCAGCACCTCCCGCTTTGGTCCCGCCGTGTTCCGGGGTGAGTGCGGCTGGAGTACGGGGGGCACGCTAGCTCAGGCGTGGCACCTCCGGGGGGGCTGGGTAGTGGTTCTCCCTCCCTATTCACAGTTGTATTGGTGGAGGACGAGATCCCGTAGTGGCCTGGTGGGGGCCTGGCTGGCGGCCTGGGGAGTGGGGGGCACCCCCCCTCCCCAACCAAATAAATGTATGTACGTATGTCTGTATATATGTAGATATGTATGTCTGTGTGTGTATGTGTATGCTTGGTGTGTGTGTCTGTGTGGGTGTGTATGTATGTCTGGGTGTGTGTATGCGTATGCTTGGGTGTGGGTGTGTGGGTGGGCTGGGATTAGGTGATGGGGTGGGGGGGGTTGGAGGGTGGCTGTCCTCCGGCCGGGCCTGGCTGGGCCTTCGCTCTTCCTGGTCTGGGGGGGGGGGGGCTGGTCTGGGGCTCGGCGGCTGGGGCCTTCTCTGTCCCGCCAGGGCTGGGGGGGTGGTGAGGGGTTGGCCCCCGGGGTTGCGGCGGGCTCCGCTGTCGGGGCCGAGGGGGCCCCCTGCCCGCGTGGCCTGGGGGCGCTGCACTGGCCGGTCCCGGCTTGGCGGCTTGGGTCGGGGCCCGGGGCTCTGCGCCCTTTATCCTTCTCCTGTGGGCCCCTCTGGCCTGGGGGGGGGGGTCCTCTCTGCACTCTTTATCCTTCTCCTGTGGGCTCCTCTGGCCTGGGGGGGGGTCCTCTCTGCACTCTTTATCCTTCTCCTATGGGCTCCTCTGGCCTGGGGGGGTCCTCTCTGCGCTCCGTCTGGTGCCTTCCGGGTTGGGGCGTGGCTCTCCGGGGGGGTTTATCGGGGCCTCCCTGGATCCGGTGGGTCGCTGGGTGCCGGAGTGGCGACGTCCGGCCCTGGTGGCCTTGGGCCCCGGGGGGGTACTGCGGGCCCCCCCACAACAGTTCCATTCACATCCAGAGGACAAACCACACACACACACACACACACACACACACACACACACACACACACACACACACACACACACACACACACACACACACACACACACACACTCACACACTTCCACTCCTCACTGACGAGATTGTCCTGTTAATTATCAAAACCAAGTTGTTGTTTGCTTTTGTTGTTGTTGTGTTTGTTTGTTTTTGTTTTTATTTATTTTTTTGTTTTGTGTCCTTTTGTTTTTGCTTTTGTTATAATTGTTGTGATTATTTAGGTCTTTTTGCTCTGTTGTTGCTCAGGCTGGTTTAACCTCATGGCAGTTGGAAAATATTTAGATCACTGTGATTAATGTATTATCAAAAAGAAAAAAAAAATGTATGTAGCACTAACAAGGGTATTGTATGTATCTCCCCACCAAGTCTTTCTCTGTCTCTCCTCTCCTCTCCTCTCCTCTCCTCTCCTCTCCTCTCCTCTCCTCTATCCTTTCACCCCAACCGGTCAGCAGAATTCCTCCACCTCTGACTCTGGTTTCTACAAAGTTTCTCCTGTTAGAGGGAGTTTTTCCTTTCCACAGTTGCAAACGAACCTGCTTGCTCATGTGGATATGTTGGGCTTTTCTATTTTCTCTATAAAAGCAAATTGGAATGACTGTAATGTATTTAAAAATGTCTTTCTTTTAATAAAAAAAAAATAAAAAAGCCTGATTAAAAAAGTGAGTTTTTAACCCTTTTTTAAAAACCTCAAAGACTGTGCAGCCCTGAGGTTCCCCGGCAGGCTGGTCCACAAACGGGGGCCGGAGGACCTGAACCAGCCTCCCCGGGGGTCTTGGTCCTGGTTTGAGGGACAATTAAAAGGCCGGTGCCGGAGGACCTCAGGGCCCGCGAGGGATGACATGATAAAAGTAGCTTGGATATATAAGAGGGTGCAAAACCATGAAGACACTTAAAAACTAGTAAAAGAACCTTGAAATCGACCCTGAAGCGAACGGGGAGCCAATGAGTGATTTTAAAACAGGCGTGATGTGGGCCCCCCCTCTGGTCCTCGTCAGCACTCGTGCAGCAGAGTTTTGTGAGAGTTGTAGTGTTGATAAAGTTTTCTTGGGGAGACCAGAGCGCAGGGCGTTACACTAGTCAATCTGACAGAAGATAAAAGCATTAGCACCTCCTCTTGCCTGAGAGAGAAGTGGGCGGAGTCTGGCTATATTCTTCAGATGATAAAAAACAGTCTTTGTGACATTTTTGATGTGTGAGATCAAATTAAGCTCAGAGTCAAAAGTTACTCCAGGTTCTTTATAAATGAAGATGAGTTAAAATCTAGCAGTTTTGGTAAAAGTTTCTCTCTCTGGCGTTCAGGACCTACAACTAAAATCTCTGTTTTGTCCTGGTTGAGCTGGAGGAAGTTTGCTGCCATCCATGACTTGATATCTAAAATACAGTTAAAAAGGGCATCAATCGGCCTTGTGTCATCAGGAGACACGGCCACATAGAGCTGTGTGTCGTCAGCATAGCTGTGGAAGCTGATGCCGTGTCTCCTGATGACGCCCCCTAGTGGCAGCATGTATAAATTAAAAAGGATTGGGCCTAAAATCGACCCCTGGGGAACCCCATAGTGGATTTCATGGGTGCCTGAGGAGCGTGTATCCAAATTTACAAAGAAGCGTTGATCTGTGAGATAAGAACTGCACCATTTAAAAACATTACCAGAGACGCGACCAGATGTCTAAGTCTGTCAAGTAAAATACAATGATCAATAGTGTCGAAAGCAGCGCTAAGATCCAATAAAATCAAGACTGTGAGTTGTTGGGAGTCTTGATTGTACCTGATGTCATTTAAAATCTTTAAAAGGGCCGTCTCTGTGCTGTGGTTCTTCCTAAAACCAGACTGATGCTTCTCTAAAATGTTATTTGTAAGTAAAAATGTATTTAATTGATTAAAAACTATTTTTTATAAAATTTTGCTAAAAAATGGTAAGTTGGATACAGGGCGATAGTTATTAAGAACCTCAGGGTCTAAACTGCTCTTCTTCAGAAGGCGCCTCACCACCGCCGTTTTAAAGGCGGCGGGGAAAACACCCGTCTGAAGAGAGCAGTTGACCATGTATAAAAGCTGTTCCTCAAAGAACCCCTAAAATGACTTAAAAAGTGAGGTAGGAATTGGATCTAAAAGGCAAGTTGTTGGTTTCACTTGTGAGAAAACTCCACCAAGTGTTCCTGCATCAACCAGAGCAAAACAGTCCAGTGATTCCTCTGGTGAAGAACCAGTCCAGGTGAGTTCAAAGGTACAGTTTGTAAAGGTAAAAAACTGGATCTGATGTCATTTATTTTGCTTCTGAGGTGGTGGGCATGATCCTCGCAGACGGAGGGAGAGGGTGGCGAGTTTTTATTAAAATTGGTGTTTGTTAAAAAGTCGAAGGTGGAGAAGAGGAGTTTGGGGTTATTTTTGTTGTCACTGATGAGTTTTGAGAAATATGAAAATCTTGAGTGTCTGACTATTTTATTGTAGGTTTTGAGGTGGGCCCGGAAAATTTGATAATGAACCGTAAGTTTTGATTTTCTCCACCTCCGCTCGGCAATCCTGCAGTTTCTTTTGTATTGGTGAGTTCCCCTGTTTGTCCATGGCGCTGGTGGTTTGGATTTATTAAGGATTCTTGTAGTAATTGGAGCCACCAGAGGTCCGTTTCACGAAGCAGGTTTAAGGATTACCCCAGGTTAATGAACATCGAGTTGAGGGAAATGCGGGGTTTTCCGTTTCACGACGGGAGGTAACTCAAACCGGAGGAAGCGGGGTAACTCAAGCCTGTTTCACGAAGCGGGGTAACGTCAACTCCCGGTCAGTTACTGGGGCAACAGACGCTCTAGAACTAACCTGGTCGGGAGCAGGTTTTTGTCAGTGAACCTGGAGTTTTGCTCTGGCTCCGCCCCCTTTCAGACGGACACGGGATTTCATTTCCTCATTCAGCGGGGGAGTTTTGGTGAAACAGTTCTGCAGTGCCTTATTCCAGAGGCAAATTAGACGTCAACTTTATTCCCTCAATATGGAATGTGCTTTTGATAATGATCCGATTGCAGCATTACTTCGCCGAGAATTTAATATTCACAGACAGATCATCATCAGACCATAGATGTACTGGCATTTGCAGACACCTTCCTTTTTGAGCGGTACCGGTTTACTGCAGAGACCATTATGTACATCCACAGTTTAATCGCTCTGTACATTAGCAACATCACCAGCTGAGCCTTGCCCTGACGTCATAGCAGATATTGTGTGTTGTGCTGCGTTTCCTCGCAAATGGCAGAGCTGTCAGAGACACCATATGCCATCATCACTTCGAGGTCTGATCACCACCATCACCACCAAATAAAGACATGATGCACAATTCATTTGGTCTTCTTTATTTCCTACAAATACAAGAGCTAGTTTAGTTAATGTAGTTAGTAGTTAGCATAATTCACCTGGGACTGTACACCCACCCTTAACTTGTGCTCCAGTAGTTCAATTTACACATCTGCATTTCCTTAGCAGTGTTTTCCATCTTCTGGAGCAGGTGGAGTCTATAGATCTGTTTTACAGATAACTGGGAGGACATAAGGAGGACATTCAATTATTACAGTTGGACATTAATTCCACAGAATGAACCTCTGGTGTTTACTGAACATCTGTCTCACTGTCAGTCCTTGCAGTGGATGTTGAGGGACCCTCCTGCTGCTGCCCAGCCAGGCCCTGTTAAAAATACTGTGTCAATACTTCAGTGTCGACAAAATATCACTCTTTATTCCACCACAATGTTTCAGAAATGTAAACGGGATGAGAACTATCATACCTCTATAGACCTTTGTGGATCCTCCTCTGTAAAGGCAGCAGACAGGGTTTCCTCGTACTCTTCATCCTACATGAATATGTTTCAGTATATTAAACTACCATTTAACAAGATCTTTGGAGTGTTGCCTACTTACAAGGTCTGTTGTGACATGAGGGGGTCCAGCAGGCAGAGAGCACCATCACAATCTGTTGGGTGACAAAACAAAGACATGATGGGGAAATAAAGATGAACAGAAATAGGCTTAAAGAGATATATAGGCCTCGGCATATTATATATTATGAAGGAAGTGGTATGTTGAGGGGTGAGCTCTGAAGAGGAGCTCCTCCAGGGATTCCCTCAGCCACTGGCCTCCCAACATTCTGGCTTAGGGCTCCTCCGCCTCTGTTAAAGGTGGAGGTGCTGGGCCACCACCCGTTTTACATCTGCCTTCTTTCTGTTGGCTGAGTAAAGTCTGCGTTAGTTTAGCCTTAATTATTTGACAGCACATGATATGGGTGAGAAGACATTTATGTGTTTGAAAACAGCATTATGTTGGGAATAAAACACCTCACAGTCCAATGGCCACTTGATATTTACTGTACAATGTCACACATGATCGAAATTACGTTAAGAAATTTATTGATTAACAATTAAATTGGCAGCGGTCTTACCCGATTGGACAATGTTTTTATATTTCACTTTCAGCTGCTGCCAAGAGCGCTTCTCCCCCGCGGAATTGCACCTAAAAGAAATAAATTAATAAGCTACCATCAAGCAGTATTCCCTTGCAATAATGTTGCGATGACAAAGACGTTTGAACTTACGCATTCATTTGAGCAGCAATCTTCTTCCACACCGCCTCCCTCTCTTTAGCAGCCGCTGCAACGTTGCATTTTTTTGTTTTGTTTTTATATGTTCATATTCGCCATATGATGGGATCAATACTTCCTGCTCCACTGGCGTCAAAAACTCCGCCCTCCGCGTCTCAGTTGTCATGGTGACTGGTTGAATCGGGGCTCCATTGATGCGGTCTTTTTAGAGTCGTGGTGCACGCGCTTGACTCCAGGTGAAACTACTCTGAGTTCATCAAACTGATCATAATCCGGTGTCGTGAAACCGAAAACTCCGCGTTTTCTGTCTCAGTGTAACTCAACTCAGAGCTCAGTGTTAAGCTCAGGCTTGTTAAACCTGCTTCGTGAAACGGACCTCTGGAGGCTCAACCAGGCCCTCTTCCCTGCTGTTGCTCGTGTTGCACGCAAGTACCTGACTGCACCCTGCACCAGTGTTGACGGTGAACCAGTGTTCATCACTGGTACCAGTACCTGACTGCACCCTGCACCAGTGTTGACGGTGAACCACTGTTCAGCACTGGTACCAGTACCTGACTGCACCCTGCACCAGTGTTGACGGTGAACCAGTGTTCAGCACTGGTACCAGTACCTGACTGCACCCTGCACCAGTGTTGACGGTGAACCAGTGTTCAGCACTGGTACCAGTACCTGACTGCACCCTGCACCAGTGTTGACAGTGAACCACTGTTCACACTGGTACCAGTACCTGACTGCACCCTGCACCAGTGTTGACAGTGAACCACTGTTCACACTGGTACCAGTACCTGACTGCACCCTGCACCAGTGTTGACAGTGAACCACTGTTCACACTGGTACCAGTACCTGACTGCACCCTGCACCAGTGTTGACAGTGAACCACTGTTCAGCACTGGTACCAGTACCTGACTGCACCCTGCACCAGTGTTGACAGTGAACCACTGTTCACACTGGTACCAGTACCTGACTGCACCCTGCACCAGTGTTGACGGTGAACCACTGTTCAGCACTGGTACCAGTACCTGACTGCACCCTGCACCAGTGTTGACAGTGAACCAGTGTTCAGCACTGTTGCCCACATCATTGATGAGAAGAGAAATCTCATACATTGCTGAGATGCTGAGATGCTTGTATTCATACATAACAATCTCCCTCTTACACATGAGGACATGGGGAAAGAAATAGACCAGTTATATGGACGAGTCAACTTCAGTCTTTGTTTTTGTTGCACTTTAAAGGAGGGCTGTTTTAATTTTGTGAGCATTTCTGTGCCTTTCTTGTTTATATTTACACTATTTTGTTCCTCTTAAAAGAGATTGAGCCAGTTTGAGTCTATTATTTGACAAGTTATGTCCAGTTATTCATTCATTGACTGTTTACAACTAATGGACTGCAGATATGCCTCTTCCTTTTTTTTATATTGTCTGTGGTGTTGTTGAGTTTGTTGTTGAGGTTTCTCTCTAACACTAAATAAATATGGCACTTTTTTCCATAATTTAAGTTGTTCTCTTATTTTTCTCAGTGTGTACATTTGGAAAGCATTGTTTGATTCACATATGCATCCAGTGGGGCATCACAATAAAATTAGGCATAATGTGTTAATTCCACAGTAGGAGATATTTTATGTTGTTGTTACCTAACAGTTTTGATGTAAAAAGCCAGCAAATATCGGTATCGGTGATATCGGTATCGGTGATATCGGTATCAGAAATTAAGAGTTGGACAATATCGGAATATCGGATATCGGTAGAAAAGCCAATATCGAGCATCCCTATTCTGTATATATGGTGTCTGCTGAGATGAATGCGATGCTGAATGTGAGAATGGCTGCCTGTGTTCTATTGTATGTCTGTGTGTCTATTGTAGCTACACCGCAATTTCGTTGAACCACGTACAATGACAATAAAGCTTCTAATCTAATCTAGTCTAATCTAAAAGGTACAGTTTGTAAAGGTAAAAGACTGGATCTGATGTCATTTATTTTGCTTCTGAGGTGGTGGGCATGATCCTCACAGAAGGAGGGAGAGGATAGCGAGTTTTTATTAAAATTGGTGTTTGTTAAAAAGTCGAAGGTGGAGAAGAGGAGTTTGGGGTTATTTTTGTTGTCACTGATGAGTTTTGAGAAATATGAAAATCTTGACTGTCTGACTATTCTTTTGTAGTCTTTGAGGTGGTCCCGGAAAATGTGATAATGAACCGTAAGTTTTGATTTTCTCCACCTCCGCTCGGCAATCCTGCAGTTTCTTTTGTATTGGTGAGTTTCCCTGTTTTTCCATGGCGCTGGTGGTTTGGATTTATTAAGGATTCTTGTAGTAATTGGAGCCACCAGGTCTAGAGTTGACTTTAATTTACTGTTAAAATCGTCAACAATAAAATCACATGGAGGGTAAAACCTCAGCTGGGATATTCTGTAAAATCTTTATAAAATGATCAGCCACCTCAGACGTTATGTAGCGTTTCCTCACCGTTCTGACCGGGGCCCCCTGCTGGTTAAAACTGGTGACATTAAAAAACACACAAAAGTGGTCGGACACAGCAGGTCAACACCAGGGGACACAGTCAGGTCAACACCAGAGGACACACCAGGTCAACACCAGAGGACACAGTCAGGTCAACACCAGAGGACACACCAGGTCAACACCAGAGGACACAGTCAGGTCAACACTAGAGGACACAGTCAGGTCAACAACAGAGGACACAGTCAGGTCAACACCAGAGGACACACCAGATAAACAACACAGGACACACCAGGTCAACACCAGAGGACACAGTCAGGTCAACAACAGAGGACACAGTCAGGTCAACACCAGAGGACACACCAGATCAACAACAGAGGACACACCAGGTCAACACCAGAGGACACAGTCAGGTCAACAACAGAGGACACACCAGGTCAACACCAGAGGACACAGTCAGGTCAACACCAGAGGACACAGTCAGGTCAACACCAGAGGACACACCAGATCAACAACAGAGGACACACCAGGTCAACACCAGAGGACACAGTCAGGTCAACAACAGAGGACACACCAGGTCAACACCAGAGGACACAGTCAGGTCAACACCAGAGGACACACCAGGTCAACACCAGAGGACACACCAGGTCAACACCAGAGGACACAGTCAGGTCAACACCAGAGGACACAGTCAGGTCAACAACAGAGGACACACCAGGTCAACACCAGAGGACACAGTCAGGTCAACACCAGAGGACACAGTCAGGTCAACACCAGAGGACACACCAGGTCAACACCAGAGGACACAGTCAGGTCAACACCAGAGGACACAGTCAGGTCAACACCAGAGGACACAGTCAGGTCAACAACAGAGGACACACCAGGTCAACACCAGAGGACACAGTCAGGTCAACACCAGAGGACACACCAGGTCAACACCAGAGGACACACCAGGTCAACACCAGAGGACACAGTCAGGTCAACACCAGAGGTCACACCAGGTCAACACCAGAGGACACACCAGGTCAACACCAGAGGACACAGTCAGGTCAACACCAGAGGACACAGTCAGGTCAACACCAGAGGACACAGTCAGGTCAACACCAGAGGACACACCAGGTCAACACCAGAGGACACACCAGATCAACAACAGAGGACACACCAGGTCAACACCAGAGGACACAGTCAGGTCAACACCAGAGGACACACCAGGTCAACACCAGAGGACACAGTCAGGTCAACACCAGAGGACACACCAGGTCAACACCAGAGGACACAGTCAGGTCAACAACAGAGGACACACCAGGTCAACACCAGAGGACACAGTCAGGTCAACACCAGAGGACACACCAGGTCAACACCAGAGGACACAGTCAGGTCAACACCAGAGGACACACCAGGTCAACACCAGAGGACACAGTCAGGTCAACAACAGAGGACACAGTCAGGTCAACACCAGAGGACACAGTCAGGTCAACACCAGAGGACACACCAGGTCAACACCAGAGGTCACACCAGGTCAACACCAGAGGACACAGTCAGGTCAACACCAGAGGACACAGCCAGGTCAACACCAGAGGACAGACCAGGTCACACCAGATCAACAACAGAGGACACACCAGGTCAACACCAGAGGACACAGTCAGGTCAACACCAGAGGACACAGCCAGGTCAACACCAGAGGACAGACCAGGTCACACCAGGTCAACACCAGAGGACACAGTCAGGTCAACACCAGAGGACACAGTCAGGTCAACAACAGAGGACACAGTCAGGTCGACACCAGAGGACACAGCCAGGTCAACACCAGAGGACACAGTCAGGTCAACAACAGAGGTCACAGCAGGTCAACACCAGAGGACACAGTCAGGTCAACACCAGAGGACACACCAGATCAACAACAGAGGACACACCAGGTCAACACCAGAGGACACACCAGATCAACAACAGAGGACACACCAGGTCAACACCAGAGGACACAGTCAGGTCAACAACAGAGGACACACCAGGTCAACACCAGAGGACACACCAGATCAACAACAGAGGACACACCAGGTCAACACCAGAGGACACAGTCAGGTCAACACCAGAGGACACACCAGGTCAACACCAGAGGTCACACCAGGTCAACACCAGAGGACACAGTCAGGTCAACACCAGAGGACACAGCCAGGTCAACACCAGAGGACAGACCAGGTCACACCAGATCAACAACAGAGGACACACCAGGTCAACACCAGAGGACACAGTCAGGTCAACACCAGAGGACACAGCCAGGTCAACACCAGAGGACAGACCAGGTCACACCAGGTCAACACCAGAGGACACAGTCAGGTCAACACCAGAGGACACAGTCAGGTCAACAACAGAGGACACAGTCAGGTCGACACCAGAGGACACAGCCAGGTCAACACCAGAGGACACAGTCAGGTCAACAACAGAGGACACAGTCAGGTCAACAACAGAGGACACAGTCAGGTCGACACCAGAGGACACACCAGGTCAACACCAGAGGACACACCAGATCAACAACAGAGGTCACACCAGGTCAACACCAGAGGACACACCAGATCAACAACAGAGGACACACCAGGTCAACACCAGAGGACACACCAGATCAACAACAGAGGACACACCAGGTCAACACCAGAGGACACACCAGATCAACAACAGAGGACACACCAGGTCAACACCAGAGGACACACCAGATCAACAACAGAGGACACACCAGGTCAACACCAGAGGACACAGTCAGGTCAACACCAGAGGACACAGTCAGGTCAACACCAGAGGACACACCAATGGTCAGGCCAGAAGAAATGAGCAGGTCCAGGGTGTGACTCTGTTGTTGACCTGCTGTGTGACGTGTTGTTTAAAATCCAGACATTGGAGGAGAGTTAAAAATTCTCTGGACAATGAGTCTGAGTGGCTATCTATGTGTATGTTAAAATCACCAGTGATTAAAATTTGTTCAAATTCAGTGTGGATAATAGATAAAAATTCAGAAGATTCAGCGATAAAACTGCTTGAATGATGGGGTGGCCTGTATATAATTAAAGAGAGGATGGGGGGACTGCAAAAAATAAAAGCGTGATATTCAAAGGACGTGAAGCTGTTAGACGTCGCTTAGTGATGGACGCAGTTCCTCCTCCTCTCTTTCCATCCCTGATAGAGAATAAAAGTTAAAATTAGGTGGGGAGGCCTCGGTAAGAACAACTGGTGCATCAGTGTCAAGCCATGTCTCAGTGAGTAGGAGGAGTCTAAGTTATTGTCTAAAATCAAGTCATTAATGATAAAAGTTTTGTTTAAAAGAGAGCGGATATTTAAAACAGCCATTTTAATGTTGGTGCTGGGTGTGTGTTCAGTGTGACATTAAAAGGAATGAGAGTTTGTGGTCTGCTAAAAGTCCTGGATTTGAGGGGTCTCCTGGTGGTGACTGTGGGAATGGGCTGGATGGTGTCCTGAGGTTCTGTGAGGAGGGAGGGGGAGTGGAGGAAGTGGGCGTGGCCTGCAGGGAGTCAATCACCTGTGGCTGATTGGACTGCGCTGTGGATGTTGCCTGTTAAAATGGAGTTGCCCACTTTACTCGGATCCATCATGACAATAAAACACAGAGCGGATGAGTGGAAACATTTATTAGAAGAGCAACTTTAAAAACATGAACAACTAAACGGAGGATAGCAGCCTTTAACATAAATAGAAACCAAAAACAAGCTAACGAAAAATATATTTCAGCCAAAATGACTAAACTAAAACATGTTGAACAAAAACTGTTACAAAGAAAAACCAATATGTTTCTGTTTGAAACTGTTTAGATTGAAGCTTGATTGTCTTTCTATCTTTTTTTTTGTCTTTCTATCTGATCACAGTTCATAGTGCAGCAATTCTACCCAGCCACCTTTGGAGCACCTGTCTATCACTCCGCCACGTCCAGGTTATGTCCCAACCTTCCAACACATCCATAACTGTCAAGCACTTAGTTCTACTCTCGGTTTGAAACTTGGGTATGGCACAGTTGACTCAGCTTCATCGAGCAAGGCAGGACCATTTGTTCAACTTGGAGAAGTTTGAGATAATACGTCATGCTTGTGTCCTGCTCTTTTTGGACACTTCCATACCTGAGTCGGTATGATCAGAACTTCAGTTCAACTGAAATGTTTGGATTCTTTTTCCTACAAAAACACTCAAAACACCACTTACTTCCTTCCTCTGACTCCTTGAATGTAGCTACATTGTTTCAAAGGTATTGGATATCCTCCGGAGGTCCGGATCAGCACCAGGAGAATGACCTCCCCACCATCTCAAAGAATACCTTGTTGGGCTTCTCAAAGTACCGACAGAGCTTCTCCAGGGCCTGGCTGCTCAGTGGTGCATGTGGCCGACCTTTGGATTCGTCCAGACACTTATCATGTCCTGCAGACTGGAGGCAGTAAAAGCCCTTGGTGGTGTTGTAGTAGAAGTTGTGGGGGTTGATCCTCGGGGGCAGGTCCAGAAACCTCTCTGCCTTCCTCAGCTCAGGAAAGGGGTCTTGGATGAGTGCATCGCCGTCCATCACATGAATCTGCTCCCTGGGGAAGACGTCCAGCCATCGGGCCAGATGCTCGTGGTATACGCTCCTCTGCAGAGCCTTGTATCCAGGGTTGATGTGGCCTTTGTGGAGCAGCAGCTCCTCCAGGGGCTGGTAGGGCTTGTGCCGGGCCAGCCGGTTGTGGAGGACCTGGGTGTAGTCGGACACCACCCTCTCAGCCGGGTCCCGGACTATGAGCAACAAACGAACAGCGGGGTTCATGAACCACACACGGGCAGGAACCTGTGGGGCTGCAAAGTATCCAGGGGTCTTTTCCACGGTAAGCTGGTTGAGTCGGCTGAAGGGCATCTGGGCTCGGTACCAAGCCAGACCATGGTGGTAGTGCTCCTCCACGTTAAAGTAGTGCACCTGTCACACAAAGAGCATAAAGCAGTTCTGACAGGGTTGGAAGATCGACATTTTGTCAACTGACAACCACAAATAGAATAGTATTTTATTGTATTTGATGTGATGGACCAACCCAACGTGAAGTGGAAAGAGAAAAATATGTGGCTTTAAACTTTTTTTATGAATAAAAAAAAAAAGACAAAACACTTCAGCATGAATTTTCTTTAAATATTGAGATTTAATGTTGAAAACACCAGCTTGTTCTCTCTTTTGTTCCAAACTTTAGTCAGGATAATGAAGCCTGACACACAGTGACAATACCAAATAGACAAACCTTATGACAGGTTTGTTTATTTTCTTGGAACGATTCTCATGTTAAAATGTCAATATTTGCATTATATTTACTATTTTTCCCTCCTGGTCCACGCCTCCGTCACCTCACTTCTGGACAGCTGCTCCTCAGCTGCCCGGACCATCATTCAAACCCCCTCCAGCCTCCACACCACCCAGTGCTCCACCTACCTAACCACCCAGTGCTCCACCCTCCATACCACCCAGTGCTCCACCTACCCAACCACCCAGTGCTCCACCCTTCACACCACCCAGTGCTCCACCTACCTAACCACCCAGTGCTCCACCCTCCATACCACCCAGTGCTCCACCTACCCAACCACCCAGTGCTCCACCCTCCACAGCTCCCAGTGCTCCACCCTCCACACCACCCAGTGCTCCACCCACCCAACCACATATAACCGCACGCGCGCGCGCGCGCGCACACACACACACACACACACACACACACACACACACACACACACACACACACACACACACACACACACACACACACACACACACACACACACACACTCGGTTGTTTGACTTTTTTAAAATTATACTGCCTGTTTTGTTCTGTCTTGTTTTGGTCTTTGGTTTATACTTTGTGAGGTAACCTTGAGTGTTTTGAAAGGCGTCTATTAATAAAATGTATTATTATTATTATCATTTGTATTATAATTGTTATTATTAATAATAATAAAAAGAAATAATATTGGCCTTGATGTCTCTTTATTGACTATAAATTCAACACCCTTAATTGTATGTTTGTTTCTCATGAGCTCAGGGTTACCCTCAACATCAAGCTTTTAAACCCAGTATCGACACCCTGTCTGTACTTCATAGGTACTGCATCAGTATCATATCTGTATTGTATAGATTTCCTATGGGTAGTTTATTGTATTGATGGTATATCTATGATGTCAGTGGAATCACAGTTAGTTCACTCCTCAGAAATTTTGAATAAATTCTCTGGTCTCAGTCCCTGAAAGTCCTTGTGGCTTCACACGATAAATCACATTTATCTTCATACACACAAAATAAGAGTCCTCCATCCGCCCTCAGAACCATGTGACAGGGTAGAATAAAGCACCCCACACTCCAGGAAAAAGGAAGTAGTTGTTTTTTTCCTATTTCCTATAAAACTCAGGAGACAAAATGCACTGGTGCATTTTGTCTGAAGGGCATTAACGCGTAACTTATCTGATTACTTTCTTTAAGTAATCATGTAAGGTAAGGGATCACTTTTGCAAAAACAACAATTAGATTACCATTATTTTCCGACAAGCAGGCTGCGTTAGCATGTTAATAAACCCTGACTTTTTCTTGTGAAACTCTTTCGCAACAATGATGTGTGAGTGGCGCAACGTCAGTGAAAACAACCAACAGTGTCGTGATCAACAAGAGACAACATGGAGTGTTGGAGGGAGCTGGGCCGAGCACAAGGTATTGCTCAGAAGAATCGACATTACTTTGACTTTGACTCGGTAAAAGTGACAAAAACATTGGCGTCTGCTGTGGGAAGAAAACCTTCAATCTGAGCAAGCAGCGAGAGAGCAGCATAGGAAAGTGAAACTGAGGGAGAAATCCACGGAATATCTAACTTATTCAATGTGATTTCTTCTAAAAATGTGTCTGTTTCTCCTCCTATATTTCTAACATCTTACAGAGAAGTATACAAGATAGGTCAATATACCATCTTGTGTCACAATCTGGTATCACAGCCTAGAAGCACTGGGTGCTCATTTCAGTAGATAGACAGTATTATGTAGGGAGAGAATTCAGTGGATATCTGTGTAGACAACTTTCATATCTATCAAGACCTCTTCTACTCTGCAGTCACACACACAGCAGTGTGGTGACACTCACACTATTTCCAGCAGTTACGACAAGCTACTGATCACTTGTTTTTCTTTTACTAGTGATTCCACTACTGTGACACCAAATAATATCATCTCCTGACCTCCACCTCCACAATGACTATTTCTCTCTCCATAAAATTACTTTTCTTCTTTTTTTCTGTCAGGATTTAGTGTCAAATGCCGGCGATCAACAGGCTGATCGATATGTAAAAATAGTGATGACACACTTTACATTGACCATTCATGGTAGAAAGTGGGCGTGTTGAGGGTGGGACCTGAACTGAACCTCCCAGGTGGATTGGGATCTAGAAAAGGAAAGTGCGTATGCAGTTTTACAGATCCAAATCTTTTTTGGGCCATGCCATTTTCAGCTTTTGGGTGCAGTACACAATTATAATTTTTTTTATAATAGATCCTATGCAATGTTTTACAGGCAGGTGTTTTTACCTCTGCTCTGGCCACCTCCACATCTGGATGCAGGTTGAGCATCTCCAGCAGGGCTCTCGTGCCGCCTTTTCGCACGCCGATGATAATTGCTCCTGGCAGCCGCTGCTGGGTGGTGTTGTAAGAGGAGGCTGAGGATAATGAAGAGGTGGAGAGTACTGAACCCCCAGAGCGCAGCTCCCTCAAACACACCGAGAGCTGAGTATGCAGTAGCAGGACCAGCAGCAGGGCGAGCAGCAACGTCCACAGCATGGTGCCACGCACGCACAGGTGCAGGGTGCTTAGGAACGCATCAGGAGCTCACAGGGCTGTGCTTGTTAAAGGTCAGCAGGGGGCCGCAGCGCAGGAGCCAGCTGTTTGATATGACCAACTGTGAGAAAGGAGAATAGAAATACTTTATTAATCCCAGGAAATGTTATGTCAGCATTGCTCCACACAGAATAAATATAAAGAAAGTTGAATATTCAATACGACCAGATACAACTAAACCAGTAATTTTAAATATCAAGATGTACAAGGTGGTAGTATCGTTGATTGGCTCACCCACATAATCAATCAAGTGTGGGAGACAGAGAGGCTTCCCAGCGACTGGACCAGAAGAGTTATCCTATCCTTCTGGAAACATAATGGTGACAGGCTCGTCTCTGGCAATCACAGAAGCATTACCCTTCTCTCCATTCCCGGCAAGCTCTTTACCAGGATCATGCTCACTGGTGCTTTCCCAGCCATCAGAAGCAGCTGCCATCCCCAGCAGGCTAGCTTCATGCTCAACCACTTTACAACAGACCACATCTCTGCTGTTCATCTGCTGATAGAGAAGACCCATGGATTCCGTAAAGACCACCCACCATCTCTACATCGGGTTCATAGATATGAAGGCTGCCTTGCTATGCTTCACTGTGGAGTATTCTACAGACCCTTGGAGACCATCTAAGATCGTTGTCCCGTTCAAGCTGCTTTACAGCAACACACAGAGCTGTGTCCGCATTAATGGCAGAGACTCTGACTGGTTCCACATCTCCAGTGGCGTCCGCTGGGGCTGCGTGGCTGCTCCCAACCTTTTCAATTACATTATTGCCTCTCTGATGGTCAGGGTCTGTGAGCGGGTCCTGGAGAAACAAGATTCTGGCTGCAAGAATCGATGGCTTTGACAGCAGGGCTCTCAGAACCACGGAGAACATCAGGTGGCCCCAGTGGGTTTCCTATCAAGTGTTTGGAGCCCAGAGCATCCTGCTTGGCTGTGTAACGTCACACCCGCTGGTTCGGCCATGTCCTCCGTCTTCCTCCTGACCATCCAACGAGAGCCATTCTCCAGTTTGACCAAAGGCCCCAGGTTGGAGATGACTACGAGGCAAACCCCCCCGCACCTGATGGCTCGACGTCATTACGGGCGACCTCCAACAACATGGAGTTGCTGTGGAGAATGCAGAGTGGCTGGCACAAGACTGTCAGCTCTGGAAAGAGCTGGTTCATCTGGTAAGCTCAACGCACCGGGACAGGGCACCACTTCCCTCCCGCAGGAGCCCGAAGTAAGTAAGTAAGTAAGATGTACAAGGCTTACATCACAGAAAAGGATGAAATGACTCAAAACATGTCAGACAATATTTACACAGAGGAGTAAATAGTGTAATATAATGTGATGGTCACAGGAAGGAAGGATCTCTGGAGACTCTGTAGAATACCTTGGTGGTGTGGCATTCTTACTGAAGGAGCTCCTGCGGTTCACCAGGACTCATGGAGGGACTGACACAAACTGTTCAGGATGGACCTCCTACAGGCTGTTTGTCATCTTTTTCCTAAATCCTTTTTTAACTCCATTATTTTGGTAATAATATATTGGGGTTTCTGTTGTTTTTAACATGAAAAGGAGATGATTTTATGACCGAGGATCCAGGTACCACCATTAAGTCACCATAAAGTCATTTTAAACTAAAGGTGGGACAGCTGCCACATCTTCACTGTTCATGGTTTGATAAATTGATGTGAAGTGAACATACAGTTGCACTAAGTTAGCCAGCTAATCATCATTCCCATGGTTGTTTTCATATTATAATATGATAATAGATATCTATTGCAGTTGGCAAGTGAACCTGCTCACCCCACACTAAAATCATTTTACGTCTTATTTTATGTCTTATAAGAGACCTGCTGCTGAAACGTCATCATGTTTTCATCACATCTCAAATCAACGACTGCAACAGCTTCTCTATGGCTCATCTTCAAAAGTCCTCAGTAAACTAATCCAGAACTCTGCTGCTCACCGCTCACGTCACCTCATCCTTCAGAACCTCCACTGGCACCCTGTCCTCCAGAACCTCTACCCCATCTTCCAGAACCTCCAACCTGTTTTTCAGAACCTACACCCCATCCTCCAGAACCTCCACCCTGTCCTCCAGAATGCCCACCCCATCTTCCAGAACCTCCACTGCCTCCCTGTCCTCCAGAACCTCCACTGGCTCCCTGTCCTCCAGAATCTCCACCCTGTCCTCCAGAACCTCCACCGGCTTCCCGTTCTCCAGAATCTCCACTCCGTCCTCCAGAACCTCCACTGGCTCCCCGTCCTCCAGAACCTTCACCCCATCCTCCAGAACCTCCACCCTGTCCTCCAGAACCTTCACCCCATCCTCCAGAACCTCAACTGGATCCCTGTCCCACAATGCATCCAGTTCAAAGTCCTCCTCCTGATCCACAAAACCCTCTCCATAGCCATGCCTCCATAGCCACGCCCCCAGACCTCAAAGACCTGCTCCACCACCAGACTCCGTTCCTCTGATGCAAACCTTCTTTCCCTCCTGCTCAGAACCAAACACTGAACCTGGAGTGACAGAGGTTCTCCATATCTGTTAGTAGCGAGAAGGATGGTGTCACGGCTGGGCGCCGGCGTGTGGAGTGTCCTGAAAAGGACACTCCACACGCAGACCTCAAGCAGAAAGTTGTTTGCAAACATTAAATGTTTTATTGAGGGAACAGGGAAAGGGGAGCTGGAATGGTGACGGGACCCGGGGAACTCCGGGGAGCCTCTTGGAACCGGGACGGGACCCGGGGGAATCTCAGGGGGGGCCTCTTGGAACCGGGACGGGACCCGGACGGGGAACTTCTGGGAACGGAACCGGGACGGGACCCGGACGGGGAACTTCTGGGGACGGGACCGGGACGGGACCCGGAACTTCTGGGGACGGAACCGGGACGGGACCCAGACGGGGAACTTCTGGGGACGGAACCGGGACGGGACCCAGACGGGGAACTTCTGGGGACGGAACCGGGACGGGACCCAGACGGGGAACTTCTGGGGACGGAACCGGGACGGGACCCAGACGGGGAACTTCTGGGGACGGAACCGGGACGGGACCCAGACGGGGAACTTCTTGGGACGGAACCGGGACGGGACCCGGACGGGGAACTTCTTGGGACGGAACCGGGACGGGACCCGGACGGGGAACTTCTTGGGACGGAACCGGGACGGGACCCGGACGGGGAACTTCTTGGGACGGAACCGGGACGGGACCCGGACGGGGAACTTCTTGGGACGGAACCGGGACGGGACCCGGACGGGGAACTTCTTGGGACGGAACCGGGACGGGACCCGGACGGGGAACTTCTTGGGACGGAACCGGGACGGGACCCGGACGGGGAACTTCTGGGAACGGAACCGGGACGGGACCCGGACGGGGAACTTCTGGGAACGGAACCGGGACGGGACCCGGACGGGGAACTTCTGGGAACGGAACCGGGACGGGACCCGGACGGGGAACTTCTGGGAACGGAACCGGGACGGGACCCGGACGGGGAACTTCTGGGAACGGAACCGGGACGGGACCCGGACGGGGAACTTCTGGGAACGGAACCGGGACGGGACCCGGACGGGACCCGGACGGGGAACTTCTGGGAACGGAACCGGGACGGGACCCGGACGGGGAACTTCTGGGAACGGAACCGGGACGGGGAACTTCTGGGAACGGAACCGGGACGGGACCCGGACGGGGAACTTCTGGGAACGGAACCGGGACGGGACCCGGACGGGGAACTTCTGGGAACGGAACCGGGACGGGACCCGGAAGGGGAACTTCTGGGAACGGAACCGGGACGGGACCCGGAAGGGGAACTTCTTGGAACGGAACCGGGCGTCGGAACAGGAACGGGAACCACCCCGGGGAGGACACTCACTCCCCGGGGAGGACAACACCGACTCACCTCCACACGGAGTGAAGACTAGCAATCCTCTGGCCCCGGACCCTCCTCACTGCAGGGCTTAAGACTGCTTGACAATCAATTAGCTGATTGCCTGCAGGAGTGCCAGAGAGGATCCGGTGCTGGAGCGAGGTGTGTGACTCCTGACAGATGGAGCTTCACTGTCACGTCTTCCTCCACTGGCTGCGTTGCAGGGCGAGCTGCTGACCCCATGGCCCTGCTGTGGTGAATGAGTCATACCATGAGCTTGTTTCATGAAGTTGGGAAACCAACCAACTGGCTAATGACACATTCTACATGATAACATATTTTCATTGGTTTGCTAGCCACCCTGCCTTGGTTTGCTATCTGTGCTCTTTTAAAGCCCTGTTTTGTGTTTTCAAGTCAAAAGGTAAAACTTTAGTTCAGAATGTAGGTTTACGTGACAATGGGGCCCAGAGCCACTGAAAATGCAACTTAAAAAAAAAAAAACCTGTTAAATTTTGAAAATACTTCAATTGTGTTTCCATATAAATGGGGGAAAACGCAACTTTATGAAAATGCTTGGGTTCCATCTCTGTGTTGAAGGAGAAATACTGTGTACTACACCTGCAGTATTAAGTTCTAGTGTACATGTGAGTTGATGGACAATCAAAACAATGTTTGCCTCCAGAGTGACACCACTCCCTGGTTCATAGACACTGTAAGAACAATCTATCACTGCGGGGGGGGGGGGGGGGGGGGGGGGGGCAGATTCATCATCATGCTACCTGAGGCTGAGCAGTCATCCGTACCATAAAAACTAGTTTTCCCTCATGTCCTCTCCAGATCGTCCATCTCCCCGGTGCTATCATGCTCATGTCACCCTTTTCAATTGAGTAGTCAGAAATCAATCTAAATCTTGACCAACCTGATCATCAAAAAACTTCATGATCTTACCTCCATTCAATTTAAGGCTCTTCAAGGTTCCTTAGGAGATTGGCAGTGGATACTCACTACGAGTATAGAAAAATAAACCTCCAATTCGGTATTTCGTGGTATCAAGCTGACCCAAAACAAAATAGGAGAAAAAAAGAAAGTAGCAACTAAAATGATCTGAGATCTCAGAAAAATAACCAAAAAATCAGGACTCCTCCAAGCGAGCTTGGTAATCCGTTTCCTACCACCCTCCTTGGAAACAGGTGCCCTTTTGTTGAGAAGCATCCATAGCAAGGACCTCAGGTGGCATCCTGTCTTCAGACTACATGCTCGGATCGTTGTCCAGGATTGTCCATACAAAAAAAAAAACCCAGCCTGCACACAATTGCACTGTCAAATACACATAATTTATCTAAATATATCTATAATGTCCATATCTTATCTAATTACACTCATACAGACATACCTCCGTGGACTGCCAGAAATCTGCTGAAAAGCCATCTGCATATTATGGACTTATTGATGGTCCATATTCACACACAGCGCACATGGATCGTAACATGAAACTAGAAAATTCCTGCGGAAATTTTATTGTGCCTGCCACCTGCCGCCCCCTGCTGCCGAGCAAGGCCCCCTACTGTACTTATGAGGCCGCGGCGGGGTCAAAAGTACGTGGAAACCATGTCATTAGCTAGTGATTCTCGATCGCAGCGCCACCACGAGGCCACCCTCCAAATTTCAGCTCATTTGAACAAACTTGTTAGCATGAGATGCTAACACCTGTGATTTGCCTGAAAAGCGCAGAGGTTACCTCCCAGGTGTGGCTGACCTGGAATCTGGAGTTATATCACATTCTGAGATGCTAAGCTAACTAGCTTAGTGGGGCGGCTAATTAGCTAGTGCGCTGTAATTGCAGCGCCCCCATGAGGCCACCCTCCAAATTTCAGCTCAATTGAACAAACTTTTTAGCATGCTAATTAGCATGCTAACAAGTGTTGATGCTGAGTCATTGGCATCAGCATTAAAATGTATTGAAAAGTATGCTGCCTAAGATACTGTATGTCTGTGAACACTGTGTGGTCAAGCATCATGTTACTGGTCCAGCCAATCAGAGGAGCCGTGTGTGTTGCCAGGCAGCTCAAACTTTTAAATCTTCTTCAAATTTTTCCAAGCTCATATTTTCCGCCTGTGCTCAGATTCAGTGCTGCACTCAGTTTGTCCTGGGATCTCTGGCTGCCTGACCCCCGCTCGCCCTCAAACTGCTCCACTGGATTGTCAAGAATCCCCCACTGCCATTGGCACAGTGAGGGACAAAACAACATCAATCTGACATTTCGAGAAGAACAACAGGACCTCCACAGAGTCATTTAAAAGATATAAAAACCGACGTGTCCTCCATCACACACTGGAGCTATAGAGGAACACATACTGCAAGTGTGAAGACCAAGTGAGTTTCTGCATCATGAGGTTATACACAGTGTTTACTATGGATTTGTGTGCAGCGCTGGTAATCAGAAGACCAAATGATTCTGTATTTCATGAAAATTGCAGATTTACCCATTTGTTTCTTTACATCTGGTACAGATTACACACTCTGTGCTGCATATTTAACAACCAGTTTTTGTCCTTCGAGAAACAGAGAAGTTGTCCGTCTGCATGTTCTTGTAGATCGAGGACAGTCTTTTTCCACTTCTTAAAGTACAAATTGAGTAAAATGTCTTCCAATCATTACCAGTGGCGTTTCTAGATCTAAATACTTGGTGGGGCAAGATTTGATTTCAGGATTAGTGACAGCACTGAATTCCAAAGTTAAATGGGTGCACCACTTTTTAGCCACAACATTATAACAACCATATAGGCGCTTATCCAGTAAGAATGTTGAGCCTTGGAGACCGCTGATCAAAAAAAAAAATGTAATTGAAAAAATAAGTCATTGACATGAATTGAATCTGGTCCTGCAGTTCCAAAGACAAAAGTTCTAACACGAGACCACCAGTAAAACTACTAATTAGTTAGAATCTTAAAAAGTCTTGATCACTGCTTCAGTCCATTCAACCTTCAGTTTCTCAGCTAAAATAAGTTTGAAACTCGTACGAGTAAATAATCGACCTAATTAATTTTTATTCTTAACTGTTTGCTAGCTTTAGCTGCTAACAAGATGGTGTCTGTGACAACTCTCCGGTTCTGTGAAGCAGTGTCTAAATCAACACCAGCCAATCAGCGCTTTACTGCGCGCAATACACACTGCATGGTGAGAGAGGGGCTCGCCCCACTAATTCAACCATCGGTGTGGATCAGGAGAAAACAAAGCCTGAAACAGCAAGACGACACCAATATCCAGGGAGTATAGTTCTCACACAGTAATTATTAACTATGTAAGAGGAAGTTTTATTCACAGACAAGAAAATATTATAGATAATCTTAAAGATTTAATAACATACTTTGCATGCAGTCCTTTCTGATGACACCAGCTCAGCCCCACCTGCCCCTAATGACCAGTCGCCACTGATCAGTACACTAAAAAGATGTCATGATCCTGCTTTCTCTCCTCCCCTCCTGTGTTCCCCTTAGCTCCGCCCCTGTGTTCCCCTTAACTCCGCCCCTGTGTTCCCCTTAGCTCCGCCCCTGTGTTCCCCTTAACTCCGCCCCTGTGTTCCGCTTAGCTCCTCCCCTGTGTTCCCCTTAGCTCCGCCCCTGTGTTCCCCTTAGCTCCGCCCCTGTGTTCCCCTTAACTCCTCCCCTGTGTTCCCCTTAGCTCCGCCCCTGTGTTCCCCTTAGCTCCGCCCCTGTGTTCCCCTTAACTCCGCCCCTGTGTTCCCCTTAACTCCGCCCCTGTGTTCCCCTTAACTCCTCCCCTGTGTTCCCCTTAACTCCGCCCCTGTGTTCCCCTTAACTCCGCCCCTGTGTTCCCCTTAGCCCCGCCCCTGTGTTCCCCTTAACTCCGCCCCTGTGTTCCCCTTAGCTCCGCCCCTGTGTTCCCCTTAACTCCGCCCCTGTGTTCCCCTTAGCTCCGCCCCTGTGTTCCCCTTAACTCCTCCCCTGTGTTCCCCTTAGCTCCGCCCCTGTGTTCCCCTTAGCTCCGCCCCTGTGTTCCCCTTAACTCCTCCCCTGTGTTCCCCTTAACTCCGCCCCTGTGTTCCCCTTAACTCCGCCCCTGTGTTCCCCTTAACTCCGCCCCTGTGTTCCCCTTAACTCCGCCCCTGTGTTCCCCTTAGCTCCGCCCCTGTGTTCCCCTTAGCTCCGCCCTGTGCTCTCCTGCTTCCTCCTCCTGATCACAGCTGTTTGTTATTGTCATTAGTGTGTATTTAGTTCCCCTCTCTTGCAGCTCCAGTTGCCAGTTCGTCTGAGTTCTTACACCATTCGTACCTGCCATTTTTTCCTCCTGGATTTTCTCCTCAATCACCTGTACTGGTTTTGACCTCCTGCCTGGTCGACCTTGCCTCCTGGATTTCCTCCTCCATTGCTGCTCTGGTTTTTGGTCTTGGACTGCCTGACTTTGCTTCTGCTGTCGTTTTTGAGAATAAAACACTTTTTGAACTGTGCTTCTTGTCTGTCGTGCAATTGAGTTCACAAACCCTGACAAGATGTTACCCAATGTCACCCCAAGGTTTTCTGAAATAGCCTTGGGGTGAAATATTCAGCGGTGTTCGGCAAGTTACTTTAAATTAGTAACTCAGTTAGTATAGTTACTACTTTCAAAAGTAACTCAGTTACTATGGAAAGTAACTTAATTTAAAACTCCAAATACTCTTATTGTGTTGCCTCCCTAACTGGATAGCCAGTCCTCTGGCTTGCTTACAATGTAAGTCCTATCCTACCACAAGCACAATGTGTCACCTAGTGACTTGAACATTCAATGGCAAGGGAATGATGAAATGACAGATACATTTAAACTTAAAATGTCTGTTTTCCTCTTTATTTTATCCTACTGTTTTAATCCATTTCTATTGTTGTCCAACTTTCTACAAACATTATGTTTGGGTTGTTATGGCATAGTACTCAATAAAAGAACTGAAACATGTGATCATTGTGACCAGTATCACTACAATGAAGCAGTGGATCAACAAAACACAATGTACAGTATGTTGAAACTTTTGAGAGGCGTATTTATTGCAGCCATTGAAACAGGTAGAAAGAGGCAGTATAACAATTAAACTGTACCTCAGAACATTTAGCAGCTGCAGGAATAATCAACAAAAGTGCATATCTGATTCAATAGATTATTTCAACATAAACACAGTGAGGTTTATCCGTTCTTTTTAACCTTAATTTATTCCCTTGTGGAGTTCTAGTCATTGATGCATCCAACCTCTAGAGGGCGGCGTTCCCCTCCGTATGTGCGAATGTGATTGCATGTAGCCAGAGGAGAGTAAGACTAGATGGGAGCAAGGATGTTACCCAGTGTTTATTAAAAGTTATAAAAGAACCCGAGTTTCTTCAGCATTCATAGAAACATCACAACTTGCGCGTCACTGCGTCACGTGTGCTTCACGTCCACCACGGTAACTGTAGTTCTGAGTTATGCATGTGAAGTAACGAGTAACAAGCCTGTCTAAATCACAGTAATGATTAACACTTTACTGATTTTGACAAAGTAATTAGTTACAGCACTCGTTACCGCAAAAGTAACAAAGTTACTGTAAGGTGTTACATAATAACTGGTTAGTCCCGACACTGATATCCAGTCAAGTCAGCAAGTTTAAGGTATACAGGAGGATTTTCAGGTATTTTATACCTATATATATACTATATATATACTACTATAGTATATAGTATAATACTATAGTAGTATATATACTACTATACTATATATACTACTATACTATATATATATATATATATATATATATATATATATATATATATATATATATATATATATATATATATATATATATATATATATATATATATATACTACTAAAACGCGTGCGAGAGACGTGACGAGTCCAGTTCTCCTCGTGCACGCTCTGTTTACAAGTCACAAGTCGGCATCGCTCACATAAGCTCACTTTACAAGAAGATTTGCACCAGAGGGGGTGAAACTGTGTAAAAATGTCCGAGAATAATGCGTGGGGTCGGCCAGCGGCATGATGAGAACCGTGTGGAGTGAGCTGCGCGCAGGGACGAGCACGTACGACGGGCTTACGTCATATATCACCAGAATGACTGACAATTGGGAGAACCAGTTATTTTGATGATCCACCCGGAAGAAGAAAATCCTCTACTATGCCTTTAAGATAAAAAGCATATCAGCTTGCCAGTGGTTGTTACCTCTTTCTGTAGGCTATTCTAAAGAAGCTCAAGTAACCGAATCACTCACATTTCATCATCTCTTCTTTCAAAATTCAAAAAATCTCAACACACATATTAGGTCAGTTATAAACGTTTAAAACAACTTGAATTCTGCACATTTGTCAGAGAACAGAATTATTTTTTTTTATTTATTTTTTTTATCATGACAAACTGTCCGTTCCAAATAATGTATTTTTTCTTGGATGCATTAAAGGCCTATCTGAGGTGTCAAACCATACAAATACAACTTGAAGAGGAGGCAACATGCTGAACTCAATACTCTTGAACTTCAAAGTGCCCCAACTCGAGACTTCTACAGCTTATTGATCATTCTAAAATTCTAAAACTAAAGTACAACGTCGAAACTACCGATCAAGCACAGAGAACAATTACTAGGTTCAAACAACGCGACCATGGACTGGGAGAGAAAGCACTCAAAGTATACCAACTTCAGACTGAGGAAAGTGAGCAAACAATTATTGCTATAGAAACACCCTCCAAGGATTGAACCTATAATCCCACTGAAATCAGTGATGCTTTGAAAAATCTTGTACACACATTTATACTGCACAATCAAATGCAGATCTATCAAAAATAGAACCTTTCCTCTCTGCTATTGACTTGCCATGCTTAACAGATGAGGATTAGGGAGAGTCTGGACAAACCTTTCCCTGAGCTGATGTAAGCTATTAACTCTTTAGCTGCCAATTAATCCCTGGGGGCTGAGACAACACCGCCTCAGAAGCTTAAAAGGATAATACTGGATAATACTGCTGTTAGTGGAGGTTCTTGACCAAAGCAGGAAGGATGGGTGCTTTCCAGACTCTTTCTCTAAACCTATTACAAACATCTGAAATATAAGACCCGCTAAAATGCACCTCATGTCGGCCATTATCTCTCCATCAACAAAAAAATACATAATAAATTAGTGACTAAAAAAATATCCATATTTCTTCAGTTATCTCCAACTATGTGACTTCATCAGAGTTAACAAATGAATAACCAATATGGACAGATTCAGACATAAATTGGATAAAGACTGGGTATAAATGTACAGATATGGAGTTAATACAATTTAATTCTCAGCATCGGTGCTACATTATCCCAGACAAACTGCATAAATACAACTCCAATTTATTGCCCAATTGCTTTTGATGTGGCTTGGATGATTTCTACCTTTTACATTCAAGCTGGCAGTGCTGTAAGCTACAGGTGTTTTGGCATGCGTGTAACATCCATGGTGTTATTTTTGTATTTAGTCAGGAGACCCACATTGACATTAGATCCACAAATTGTAAGGGTCTGTCTGTGCCGTGTGTGTGTGTCATGTCAAAGTCTCTACTCTGTGTTCACTTCCTGTTTTGTTCTGCAATCCTCCGTCTGTCTGCGTCTCCGTCACTTGCCCTTCCTGTGTACTCCTACTCTGTGTGTGCTTGTGCAATCTGCTTGATTTGTCTCACCTGTGACTTCCCTCTCATGTATTTAAACCTCACTCCTTCATGTCTCTGTGCCCGATTGCCATCGTTGTTCGTACTTCATGACCCTGGCCCATTCCTTGTGTTTTGGATTCAACAGTGTACTGACCCCTGCTTGGACTTGGACGACCTCTCTGATCGCCGGATGTAAACCAGTTTGCCCTGACTGTTCAATAAAACCTGCAAACGCCAAGTTGTTGTTCAAATCTGCTTCTGGGTTGTCCTCGGACCCTGACACAGATGTGCTTACTGAGGATTTTTGCTGAATCTAATCTAAAAACTATCCAAGCTATACGCTTATGTAAACTTTGCAAGCCTTTGCTAAGAAGTGCATTGCGTTATAGTAGAAATCAGATGCCGCCTTCCAATCAAATTGTGGATCTCTGAAATGAATAACTGAGGAAAACAACTTATTGGATTAGGAAAAAAAAGAGCAAGACATTTTCCAAGGTATGGCAGCTCTTTCTTGTTTACATGGAAAACCTCCAAGTTCATGTGAATGAATATGTTTAATCCTCCTGAAGTGAAGATGTTCTGCAAATGATCCTTCTATGATGTCCTGTTTCTCTCTCTCTCGTTTGTTTCTATTTCTTAGTTACATTGTCTATTAGTTTAGTTTGATATGGTTTACTGTCTTGTTGATATGTAATTCTTCTTTGAAATTGCAAAATTATGTTAAAAATAAAAATGGTAAAAATCTCTCCCATAATTTCTTTAAAAGATTAATTATACACTATTGAGTACCACTGTCATATATAATTGGCTTGGAAGACACTGGAAGAAATCAGCCAGGTAAAATCATTGTTACCACCTGAAAAAGAGTTAAGGAAATGAACTTCTGTGGTCTCAGATTGTAGTTTTTCTGCCCGTGGGACGTAAAATTAATTCCAAAAAAGATGGAACACAATGTGCACACACTGCAGCATGCACAATCCCAAAAAAAGTATTGAAATTACATTGCACTTGAATTACACACCTTTCAAATGGTGCCAAATCATTTTGTGTCGAGGGAACCTTTATGGAATTGGAATATCTTTAAAAGAGTCTTAAAAATGTTGCATCCTGTACTTGCTGTTGTGTGAAGATGTGATTAAGTTATTATTTAGTGTAACAGTGCAGCAGTTTAGGGGAGGAACCCTGTCTGCTGTCGTTCCTGAAGCTAATTGCACCCTGGGGGAGCACCACTGCAGCCCGAGCCTCCCTGCCGTCCGCCGGCTTAGTGACGCTGTCGTCATCCCTCCCTTGTTGTGTGCTGAGGGAGGGATCTCTGGGGAGGGGAAGCTCATGTCCTCTGTGTCTCTATCTGTCGCCTCAGGAGCAGAAAGACTCCAAACTTCCATTTAAGAAGCATATAGGAGGTCACCAAATAAAAGAGTGGGGGACAGGGATGCTGCTCAGGTGGAGAATTCCAACCTGAGAACTTCTCATCACAAGTCTGGTGTTCTGCCACAATCCAACAAATCATTAAATCCTTCAAACTCATTTAATTTAATTTATTTAAAAAGGACTGTGTACAATTTAAATATAAGTGTGGCCATTCGATGCATCGTACCAGATTTAGCCAGAGGCGAGTTCACATCTGTCGTCCCGTGGCCAGTATTGGTCAATAGTTACTTTAAATGTAATCAGGACAATAAGGCAACAACATTCCAGTAGTGTAGTATAATGTTTGAGGCTGTGGCATCTTCACTGGTCTCACTACACGATTTGATTACGATTATCTTGTCAACAATTTGTTTCAATTGCGTGATGCATCACAATACATAAGCATGTGGTATGCCCTCCATTTTCTTTTTATCAGCTCATGGCAAAGTTTTCCCACTCATTTTCACATTCTGTCAAGTAAATTAGTTTCCGTCTTATATTTTATCAAATCACAAACATCAGAAACATGGCTGTAGTCTGAACACAGCAGTAAATGCACTTGCACTGTACTACATAAGAGAAAATACTTAATTTACCGTCTTACATTTGTCATTCTCATTAATATTACGTAATCTCCAAACCACGGATCACTTGTGTTCTCTTGTGAGAGATGTTTCTGACATGACATCATGCACTTCTCTTCTTGTTTCGATGATGCATTCCAGGGCGTTCTGTTCAGTGGGAAACTAGTCCAAAATGGTGCTTTGAGTGTTGAAGGTTGCCGACCGCTGCTCATTATTGTCCGTTATCAGTTCCGCAGTGGTGGAGTTGTCAACAAATGTAACAATGGAGTGGATGGGGGTAGTCGTGGGTGAAGAGGGAGTAGAGGAGGGGGTTGAGGACACCTCCCCGGGGCGTTCCTGTGTTCAGGATGAGAGTGGACGATGTGCAGTCTCTCAGCAGGGACAGCAGAACTGAGGAGGGATGATGAGCATTTAGCGACAATGGGGGTTAGAGTGTGAGGTTACTATGTTCTCCTTGGGGGTTGGCATGGTGGTGGGTGTCTTGAATGTTGTAGCGAGAGGTTGGAGATGTTGGTGAAAACCCCTGCTAGCTGGTCTGTGCATACCTTAAAAATCCTTCCTGGGACATGTTATGGAAAAATTATTATGTGCTATTGAAAAATTCTGTTCTTCTCTGTATCCTGCTACAATGTTTTTATTTTTTCTCTGTGTGACTCCGGCCTTATAATCTTATTAATGGACTCAGCAGACATGTTTCCCCACGTGTTGCTTCAGTGCAGCTGCATCAGGACGGTGCGAGCGAGAAAGGTTTCCTGTCTCCCCGCGTCCCTTAAAATGTTAGCTTGCAGGTTGAACGGGGCACATGCCCAGAGCAGATTGATCAGGGGTCCGTTTCACAAAGCAGGTTTACTGACAACGCCAGGTCAATTAACCCCGAGTTGAGGGAAATGCAGGGTTTTCCGTTTCAAAACGGGAGGTAACACCAACCAGAGGAAGCGGGGGAACTCCAGCCTGTTTCACAGAGAGGGGTAAAGTCAGCTCTCGGTCAGTTACCATGGCAACATATGCTATAAAACTAACCTGGTCGGAAGTAGGTTTTGTCAATGAACCTGGAGCTCCGCCCTCTTTCAGACGGATACGGGATTTCATTTCCTCATTCAGCGGGGGAGTTTTGGTGAAACAGTTCTGCAGTGCCTTATTCCAGAGGCAAATTAGACGTCAACTTTATTCCCTCAATATGGAATGTGCTTTTGATAATGATCTGATTGATGAAGGCGCAGCGTGACTTCGCCGAGAATTAAATATTCGCAGACAGATCATCATCAGACCATAGATGTACTGGCATTTCCAGACACCTTCCTCTTTGAGTGGTACTGTTTTACTGCAGAGACCATTATGTACATCCACAGTTTAATCGCTCTGTACATTAACAACATCACCAGCCGGAGCCTTGCCCTGACGTCATAGCAGATATTGTGTGTTGTGCTGCATTTCCTCGCAAATGGCAGTTTTCTATACAATATTGGAGACGCAGAGCACCTGAGGAAGGACATTGTATGCAGCCAATCAGAAAGGTGTGCCTGACCCTAAAAAGGTTTTTAGCAACCTTTGTTGTTTTCCCTGGAGAGAAACCTTCAAGAGTCATCAAGGCGGAGTTCCACAGGATTGCAGGTGAAGGATGAGATCCATTAAATAAATATTAAATAACATTCTGTTAATGATATTGTGCTGCAATCTTAGAGTGGGATTAGTCATTTTCCTGTCTTTCAGGATTCCCAAATGTAGTAGGCTGCATCGATGGAATGCACATCCCATCAAAGCTCCTTCACAAAATGAAGCAGATTTTGTGAACAGGAAGTCCATTCCACGCCGCCTCCCTCTCTTTAGCAGCCGCTGCGCTGTTGCATTTCTTTTTGAAAATGTGTTCATATTCGCCAGATGATGGGATCAATACTTCCTGCTCCACTGGCGTAAAAACTCCGCCCTCCGCTTCTCAGTTGTCATGGTGACTCGTTGAATCGGGGCTCCATTGATGCGGTCTTTTTATAGTAGTAGTGCACGCGCTTAACTCCAGGTGAAACTACTCTGAGTTCGTCAAACTGATTAAAATCCTGTGTTGTGGAACTGAAAACTCAGTGTTTTCTGTCTCAGTGTAACTCAACTCAGAGCTCGGGGTTAAGCTCAGGCCTTGTTCAACCTGCTTTGTGAAACGGACCCCAGGTTGACTTGTAACATCTGCATTGTGTGTCTGTTGAGGCTTCAATAAATATCCTTGACAGAAGAACTCTGTACTACATAATGTGCATCCCTGCTTAGACTGCTGCCTCCGTGACCCGGCCCTAGATAACCGGTAGACAACAGTGATGATCGAATTTGAACGAATCATTCAAAACCCGGGAGTCACTTTAATGAACTGACAAGTTATCACATTCATTAATTCGTTCACTGAGTCATTCTTGCCCCAGCTGTCCAGCTGCAGAGAGGAAAACATAAACGTCACTGTTGTGCTGCTGCTAGTCTAACTCCAACTGCATAAATATATCACAGTGGGGAGGCCCGCACACCTTCCTCCCACCCCATCAGTGACGTAGCCAGCAGCTCACGCTCGTAGTTGTAGTAATGTGCTTAATGCGCCTTGTTAACATCTTTTATTGTGGGAATAGCAGCAGGTTTCAAGATGAGCTTCTGAGTAAGTCCAGTTTCAAAGTACCTGTAGTTCCAGAAGCAGTCTTTGGTGAAGTGTCGCTCACAAACAAACAGATTCTTTGCAAAAAAGAAAAAAAAGTCCAGCCACATTCGCCGCTGTGCTTCTTCTTTCGGCAAGACAAATAGTGTGGATACATATTTGCACCCGAAAACACATTTTCTCCAGTGGACATGAAGGTGAAAACACATTTTCTCCAGTGGACATGATGGTGAAAACACATTTTCTCCAGTGGACATGATGGTGAAAACACATTTTCTCCAGTGGACATGATGGTGAAAACACATTTTCTCCAAGTGGACATGATGGTGAAAACACATTTTCTCCAGTGGACATGAAGGTGAAAACACATTTTCTCCAGTGGACATGATGGTGAAAACACATTTTCTCCAGTGGACATGAAGGTGAAAACACATTTTCTCCAGTGGACATGAAGGTGAAAACACATTTTCTCCAGTGGACATGAAGGTGAAAACACATTTTCTCCAGTGGACATGATGGTGAAAACACATTTTCTCCAGTGGACATGAAGGTGAAAACACATTTTCTCCAGTGGACATGATGGTGAAAACACATTTTCTCCAGTGGACATGAAGGTGAAAACACATTTTCTCCAGTGGACATGAAGGTGAAAACACATTTTCTCCAGTGGACATGATGGTGAAAACACATTTTCTCCAGTGGACATGATGGTGAAAACACATTTTCTCCAGTGGACATGAAGGTGAAAACACATTTTCTCCAGTGGACATGAAGGTGAAAACACATTTTCTCCAAGTGGACATGATGGTAAAAACACATTTTCTCCAAGTGGACATGATGGTAAAAACACATTTTCTCCAAGTGGACATGATGGTGAAAACACATTTTCTCCAGTGGACATGAAGGTGAAAACACATTTTCTCCAGTGGACATGATGGTGAAAACACATTTTCTCCAGTGGACATGATGGTGAAAACACATTTTCTCCAGTGGACATGAAGGTGAAAACACATTTTCTCCAGTGGACATGATGGTGAAAACACATTTTCTCCAAGTGGACATGATGGTGAAAACACATTTTCTCCAAGTGGACATGATGGTGAAAACACATTTTCTCCAGTGGACATGATGGTGAAAACACATTTTCTCCAAGTGGACATGATGGTGAAAACACATTTTCTCCAGTGGACATGATGGTGAAAACACATTTTCTCCAGTGGACATGAAGGTGAAAACACATTTTCTCCAAGTGGACATGATGGTGAAAACGCATTTTCTCCAAGTGGACATGAAGGTGAAAACACATTTTCTCCAGTGGACATGAAGGTGAAAACACATTTTCTCCAGTGGACATGATGGTGAAAACACATCTTCTCCAGTGGACATGATGGTGAAAACACATTTTCTCCAAGTGGACATGATGGTGAAAACACATTTTCTCCAAGTGGACATGATGGTGAAAACACATTTTCTCCAGTGGACATGATGGTGAAAACACATTTTCTCCAGTGGACATGATGGTGAAAACACATTTTCTCCAGTGGACATGATGGTGAAAACACATTTTCTCCAGTGGACATGATGGTGAAAACACATTTTCTCCAAGTGGACATGAAGGTGAAAACACATTTTCTCCAGTGGACATGAAGGTGAAAACACATTTTCTCCAGTGGACATGATGGTGAAAACACATTTTCTCCAGTGGACATGATGGTGAAAACACATTTTCTCCAAGTGGACATGAAGGTGAAAACACATTTTCTCCAGTGGACATGATGGTGAAAACACATTTTCTCCAAGTGGACATGATGGTGAAAACACATTTTCTCCAGTGGACATGATGGTGAAAACACATTTTCTCCAGTGGACATGATGGTGAAAACACATTTTCTCCAGTGGACATGATGGTGAAAACGCATTTTCTCCAGTGGACATGATGGTGAAAACACATTTTCTCCAAGTGGACATGAAGGTGAAAACACATTTTCTCCAGTGGACATGAAGATGAAAACACATTTTCTCCAGTGGACATGAAGGTGAAAACACATTTTCTCCAGTGGACATGAAGGTGAAAACACATTTTCTCCAGTGGACATGATGGTGAAAACACATTTTCTCCAGTGGACATGATGGTGAAAACACATTTTCTCCAAGTGGACATGATGGTGAAAACACATTTTCTCCAAGTGGACATGATGGTGAAAACACATTTTCTCCAGTGGACATGATGGTGAAAACACATTTTCTCCAAGTGGACATGATGGTGAAAACACATTTTCTCCAAGTGGACATGATGGTGAAAACACATTTTCTCCAGTGGACATGATGGTGAAAACACATTTTCTCCAGTGGACATGATGGTGAAAACAGTTATCGACACAACAAAACCAGCAGCGTTCAATGTGAAGCAGCAGAGACTGAGAGAGCAGAGAAGAGGCTCCGTGGCACATTCGTGGGCGTGTCTTGTTTTGGTTTCTCTGCATGTCAATCTTCCTGGAGGCGGGGCTTCTCCAGCTCTGTGACGTCAGCAAGGTGGTGCTGCGTCATCAAATAGAATCAAGGTGTTGAGCTCCCCCACCAGTTAGAACAGAGAAAGATCGCTGTGAACTCAAGCTGGAGGGAATCAATGAAAAAACACTTTGGGGAAGTATATGAACCCCAAATAGAATTTTTATGATGTTTAAAACACAGAAAAGTTGATTTAGTATAATATGGGTCCTTTCAGGTCACATGAGGATTTCAGCACCCTCGAGTCAGCTCGAAAGTGTCGTTCAGCAGGAATGCCCGAGTCAGCTCACTTCAGCTCGCATGCCCAAGTCAGCTCGCTTTAATGGTTCAGCTCGAATGCCCGAGTTAGCTCGAAAGAGTCATTCACCTCCACTGAATCCTTCAGCAGCACTACGCTGTGCCGTTCACCTCGTGAGCAGGGAGCCCTCCGCCCCTCCCTCACCTGAAAGTCTGTAGCTCCGGTCTGCTCAGACATTTTCTGAGTGACGGCGAAAAAAAACCCACACGCATTGTTTCACAAAGATTGTAGAGATATATACACGAATAATACATGAATAATTACACAATAAATCATGTTAAAATACAAGTGTAGCGCGTATTGTGTTACATTTAATATTGTCCCCTATAAGTAGTTCTGACTTATGAACATCACATTATATATTGATATGAGTAAAAGAGGAAATCAGAATGTTGGAGGAAAAAAATAAACTATAAAATCATATGTATATATCAATACTATAATACTGTATATCTGCCATTCGGGATGCTGGGTATTTATTCAGTTTAATCATTTATTTAATTTATTTCCTGGTTCAAATAAACCTCAGAAACAACACACAATCTAGAATAAGGACACCAGGGCCATGAAAAACTAGTGTGTACTTATTGTTTATTTCACTCAGAAGTGTTTCAGCATTTTACTATGAATATATCATGCTCCCCCATAGTTCATGTCACAGTTCAGCTCAGCCTCCAGGTCCTGGAGGTGGAAATAGTGTACATGTGCAACTGAATCAAATGACTCAACTGACTCAAATGACTCAGACAACCGATTCACTTGGATGAATGATTCAAAAACCCGTGAGTCCATTCAAGGAGTCGGGTTTCTCATCACTAGTAGACAACAGGCGGACGGACATTTTTCAAAAAGTTACACCTTTTGAGTCGTTTTCAAAAAGTTGCACATTCAGTGGCTCCGAGCATGATTTTCATGTAAACAGACACAAACATTTCAATGCTTTCACACTACCGAGGAAATCTGTCCTCAGAATCATATCATGAAACACGTCAAGGCAGGGGTTTGGGTCTTTTACTTTAGGAGGAAACTTGCTATTTTTCTTTTAGAAATCCTAGTCATTTTAAAACTTTTTTTCCCTCCATTTCTTGTGGTGTTAACTGCTTTTCCCTGAATCAGCCATTTTAGTTGTGCCTTTTTTTAAAGTCCTTTTTAGCCAAGAGTGCAGTCTGTCCTTTTGAAAATAACTGTGTGCATAAATAAAAAGTAAACAAGATACAATGTTTATTAAGGTATAATTTTGTGAAATGTTCAGGGAGCCACGACAAAACAGGTGAAAGAGCCACATGTGTCTCCATAGCCACAGGTTGTATACTCCTACTGCAGGGCATCATTGGACTTGAAACATCACTCCAACAATGGCATCATCTGCAACACCTCCCTCTCATCCTCTGATTTCCCCTCCATCCACACTCTTCCTCTCCTTTTGCTCTCCTCTGTTCTTGTCCCGGGGGTTCTCCTTACCCCAGTGAGAGGTGGCAGTCATTGCCATGGTAAACAGCCCACAGGAGCACATTCACACGATGATGATTCAATTCAGCCTCTTTCTCTCCTCCAACCATCAATTCCTTTCTACAAAAACACTATGTGCTTTTTCCAGTTTCTCTTTTCCCTGTTTGTTTTCCTCTCTGCAGGATCACAGTGAAACATCCAAAAATAACCGGTCAGGACCCAGTTGATATGTGGAACTGCTAGTCCTTGATGTCATTGACCCATCAGCTCACCCTGGTTCCAGACACCACTGTCATGTGTACTGTCGACCAGCGGTCCTCACCTTTTTTTGTGCCGCGGACCAGTTTAATGTCGGACAATATTTTAAACAGACCGGTTGAATGTCAGACAATATTTTAAACATTCTTTCAGTGCGGCCCAGTACCAAATGACCCATGGACTGGTACTGGGTACACACACACACACTTTCACACACACACGCACGCACGCACGCACGCACGCACGCACGCACGCACGCACGCACACACACACACAAACTTCAGGTACACTAGCATTACTGTAACGGTCTTTAGAATTTCATTAGAATAAAAATACTACAGTAAGGCATTCAATCACACTTACAAATCAAGCAGTGAGGCAAATACAAAAGAAGTCCAAGAAATAATGTATCACTCTAACAGCAGCAACAAGTACAGCCTGGAGCAGCAAGAGGAGACCAACAAGCAGGAACTAAAATCCTCACACAGTAATTATGTACTATGTAAGAGGAAGTTTTATTCACAGACAAGAAAATATTGTAGATAATCTTAAAGATTTAATGACACGTTGCATGCAGTCCTTTCTGATGACACCAGGTGGCGCTCGGCCCCCCTGCCCCTATTGACCAGTCGCCCCTGGCCACGTCGTCTCCCAATGAGCTTACCAGATGGACAGTCTGTGGTGCGTTACTGGTGAAATGCTGTCGTTTGTTGTTCCACATGCTGCACAGCAAGGCATTCTCTAATCCTTCCATCTTACTCCACAATGCCCCAGCTTCATTTGGACTGGTGACATTTTGGCTTGAGTCATCGCTTCATTTTCGCTGGGACTCTTGGATTGAGGCATAGTTGTGGTGTCGTGCTTTTGTTGCTATATGTGCCGGCCATCTAGTGTCAGACAGACTTTTCAAAGTTTCTATTCTGTGGTTGTCATTTGGCTGTAAAACCAGCTGTGATCACCTCCCAGCGTGATGTGGATATGGAGGAAACATTGAAAAGTGTATATACAAAGTTAAAAAAAAAGTACTCAAGCAGCAGTTCAGACTGTTAACCCCCAGTAAATTGAGTGTGTGTGCTGCGCATGGTACCCACTCCGCCAAGGGTTCATTTGTTCACTGTGGGACTGTGGGCCACTGGAAGGACCAGACATGTAGGCTGAACTATCATGACAGTAACCTCTGCAGTTATTTATTTCAATATCCGTGTCTTGCAAAAACATTAAGAACAGACGGGCTGAGTGACTCCCCTGAGTGACTTTCAATTGACAGGAACTTCCCAAAATGCTCATCAACACTGCCGTCACGTGACATGTACCGCATGAGGAATGACAGCTGATCAATGTGGGTCACATCTGGTGTGGAATCAACACTTATTGACAAGTATTTTACCACTTTTATCTGCCTAATTATCTCTGCCAATACCTGCTCTCCCCATCAGATCAATGTCATATCACATGAAGGAGCAGGAGTTTACGGCTCTGGAGAGATCACGAGCTACTGTTGACCTGAGACACTCAGAAGATTGTCCAAACTTATTTTCCTTGTCCTTTTTCCTGGTTCCTGGTAAGTCCAACTTCACAAACACAATGCACATGATGGATTTTCCTCATGCTTTTAACCTTGATGAAATGGATAAAGCAGTGATGACCTGGTGGTAACTTGTAGCGGCACTGTGCAGCTAACAGGAGCCTCCACCGCTCCTCCTCCCTCCTCACACATACTGCCTGTCAATAGAGAATATCATCAAAACAAGTCTTACCCTGCTGCTCTTCCCACCAATGTGTATTTTATTTCCTCATTCAGGATATCCTTTTCTCTTCTCTTCTCTTGTCTTCTCTTCTCTTGTCTTCTGTTGTCTTCTCTTCTCTTCTCTTCTCTTCTCTTCTCTTCTCTCTCTTTGTGCTTTCCTTCCATCCACTTATCAGTCTTGCTTCAGGTCCCCAGGTGACACACAGGAGGTGTGTGTGTGTGCGTGTGCGTGTGCGTGTGTGTGTGTGTGTGTGTGCGTGTGCGTGTGCGTGTGTGTGTGTGTGTGTGGTGCTGTTCACAAAGAGCGTGTTGTCACAAATGGCGAGTGACGAGCAGTGTGTGTCTCTCTCTCATGTCCCCCCTCTGTTTCTGATGCAAGAACGGAAACAAATGAAAATGAAAGCCAGCCAGAGCAGCAACAGGTTCCTGTGGCTACAGAACACCAGAGTGCCTCTCAGCCTGCTGCAACTAAAGCACAGCCACCGGCGGCCATGAATGATGAGGAGGGAGCTTCCACCACTGCTGCAGGAGGAGAGCCCCACCAGGTCAGTGAAGCAGGGCAGGGTGTGTCTAACAGCCAGGCTCTCGGTAAAGATGAGGACGTGGACTATGACACTGAGTCTGACACTATCTCTATTGCTGAGTCGTGTGGTAAGAACACAGATCTGTACTCATTGGAAGAAATTAATCAGTTTTTGGATGAAACGTTCAAAAAATCCGTTAAGGTAGGGGACTACTTTAGTGACACAGACAAATTCATCAGGTCAGTTGATACACTGAAAAGGCTGGTAGGTTTCCACCTCCTAGATGAAAAGAAACACTTTCGCCTTAAAAAACACATCACAATTCTGAGAAAAGCAGCAAGAGGTAAGACTGTTCGAAGGTCCAAAAGGTAAGCTCACATGACCATGCATCCCACAGCGGTCTCCCTTTTCTACTGTCTGTTTCTTGTACTTCCTTGTCTGCTTCTTCTTTTCCCTGAGTTTTCTATGAGGAGCCTTAAAATAGGATCTCTTAACATCAATGGAGGGAGAGACAAACAGAAAAGGGTGTTAATATCAGTAGTTGCTCCACAGAAAAGATTAGATATTTTGTTTTTGCAAGAGACACACAGTAACCCTGCAGATGAAATAGATTGTATCTCATGGTGCATGTGTGTTAAGTCATGGCACACATTTCAGTGCGGGAATGGCTGTGTTATTTAGCAAAGCTACAAACACTAAAGTTGTATCTTCAGTAGAAGTGGTTAAGGGATGGCTGCAAATTGTGAAAGAAAAAATTGAGGGTTCTGTTTTTTGTTTTATAAATGTTTATGCACCTAATCAGGGGAGGGAGAGACATATGTAGAGACATATGTATTCACTGTTAAAAAACTTGTGAAGTACAGTCAGGAACAGCTGATCTTTGCTGGGGATTTTAACTGCACTGTAGACTTCACAATAGACAAAATAGGTGAAGAACCTCATCCATTCTCATCTGATGGCCTCAAAAACATAATCACAATTCTAGATTTGTTAGATACATGGAGGGTCAAACATCCACAGGCCAGACAGTACACGTGGGTCATTGTCAGCAATAACAGGGTAAGTGCAGCCAGACTAGACAAAATATACATCTCCAAACGTCTCAGCTCCAGATTGCTTCATGGCACCAGAACTCCAGTTGGTTTCACGGATCACCATTTGGTCATCACAGACTTAGTAGTCTCTCCTGGTGAAAGAGTCAAATCATATTGGCTTTTCAACAACAAACTTCTACAGGACAGTGCTTTCTGCAAAAGCTTTGGACTCTTTTGGGATCAATGGAAAATGAAAAAAAATGATTTTAGCTCCTTGAAACTGTGGTGGGAGGTTGGTAAAACACAAATGTGTGTTGTTTGCCAACAGTACACTTCTTTTTCTACTGCCAGGTCAAAGGCAGCAGTTCAGGAGCTGGAAACTAGCATTAGGATTATTGAGGAGCTGGAAACCAGCATTAATGACATTGAGGAGCTGGAAACCAGCATTAGGAACATTGAGGAGCTGTTACAAAGGAACTCTGACCCAGCTACTGGCTGCAGGAAAAGAGACAAGAACTGAGCTCTTTCCTGCAGGAGAGTAAAAGGTGCTCTGATCAGATCTCGCTTCCTGCAGCTGAAGGACATGGATGCCCCAAGCTCATTCTTCTTCAGCCTGGGGAGATCGGCAGCACGGAGGAAGCATATGGCCTGTCTGAAGCTTCCTGGAGGAAGAACCACAACGTGTGCAGTGGAGAAGAGGAACCATGCAGTGCACTTCTACGCTGACCTCTTCAGGGCAGAGCCGTGCAGCTCGGAGTGTCGCTGGGAGCTCCTGGAGGGGGGTCCACAGCTCAGCTCGGACAAGAAAGCTGCTCTTGATGGGGGCCTGAAATTGGAGGAGCTAACTGTCGCTGTCAGCCAGATGTCGCCAGGGCGGGCACCGGGAATCGATGGCCTCTCCACGGAGTTCCTTCAACACTTCTGGAAAATCATTGGATCTAACTTACATAGCGTTCTCCTAGAATGCTACACATCAGGATCTCTTCCAGTGTCCTGTCAACAGGCAGTACTGTCCTTGCTGCCAAAGAAGGGAGACCTGGCCTTACTAAAGAACTGGAGGCCAGTGGCCCTTCTTTTTTGCAGACTACAAGCTGCTTTCCAGAGCCCTTTTCAACAGGCTCAGGGACATCCTGGGAAATATTGTTCATTCGGACCAAAACTATTGTGTTCCAGACAGGACAATTATGGACAACATTTTCCTCACGCGAGATGTCATTGATGTATGCAAATTGCACAATGTAAACTGTGGTGTCTTATCCCTGGACCAGGAGAAAGCTTTCGACAGGGTCGATCACTCCTACTTGTTTTCTGCACTGAGGGTGTTTGGTTTTGGTGATGGGTTTGTGTCCTGGGTTGGTGTTTTGTACAGTGGTGCACAGTGCATGGTGAAGTTGGGAGCAGGGCTGAGTCAACCAATCCCTGTACAACAAGGGATTAGACAAGGTTGTCCTATTTCGGGACAGCTACTGTATATAGCCTCGCCATCGAGCCCTTGCTGCACAGGCTGAGAGGTTTGCTCAGTGGCCTCTCATTGCCTGATTCTGCCGAAACATATCATGCTCCTACTGTTTCCACCTACGCAGATGACCTGTGTGTATTTGTCTCCAGCCAGAGGGATGTTCAGAGGATACAAGATGCCTTGTCTATGAAAGGGCCACATCTGCAAGGTTAAACTGGGCAAAAAGTGAAGCTTTGCTGATGGGACAGTGGAGGGGTCAGGCAGTGCCCAGTCTACCTGGAGGGCTTCAGTGGGGCAAGGAAGGCCTCACAGTGCTCGGGGTATTCGTAGGCACTGAGAGCTTTGAGTTTAAGAACTGGGAGGGAGTGAAGGAGAAAGTGAGCGCTCGGTTGTCCAAATGGAAATGGTTGCTTCTGCAGTTGTCGTATAGGGGAAGAGATTTGGTAGCAAATAATTTGGTCGCCTCGACTCTTTGGCACAAGCTCATGGCACTGACACCACCAAGGGATTTGGTAGAGGACATTCAGAGAGCCATCCTGGATTTCTTTTGGTCTGGCCATCACTGGGTTTGGGCCGCAGCACTTTACCTGCCAGTGACTGAAGGAGGGCAGGGCCTCATTAACATCCAGGCAAAGATCGCTGCCTTCAGACTCACAACTGCACAAAAACTGCTCTATGACTGTGGTCCAAGCTGGTTCAACACAGCTCGGTTGCTGCTGAGGAGAGCTGGGCGTTTTGGGTACTTTAAACAGCTTTTCCTCCTACAGCTAGAAGAAGTGGTTCTTTCCGGACTGACACCTTTCTACAGCTCTGTTCTGCAGGCATGGCAGATCCTCAATTTCCAACGAGCTTCAAATGAAACCCAGAGCATGTGGCTGTTTACCAATTCATCAGAACTCAAGCACTGCAGTCTGCGAGCCTCCGAACCAGCCTCAGGCTGGCTGGCTGCTCCAAACTCGGACATCTGTTGAAGACAACTGCAACCTCTCTGGATGACCTGAGAGCCGGCAGCGGGATCACCTCTACCAGGCTGATCAACCGTGTGGTGGAGGAGGTCTGTGCTGCCTTGCCACACTCATTGAGAGCAAGGAACCAGACCCTGTGTAACCAGTGGAGTGAGGACAGTGAATACAGTTTCCCCTCCCTGTCCATCACCCCAGCTGTGGGGGAGTGGCAGGAGGGGGGAGGTCAGCTGCTCTCTTTCAAAATCCTGCAGCTGGAAATGTTTCGTTGACACCTTGATCCAGAGCTGGGGGAAGGGTGTATTTTTTGTGGACAGTCTGAGACCCTTAACCATTTATTTGTAACCTGCTCTCGGCTCTCGGCCCCTTTTGATTTGTTAAAAAGATGGTTTCAGGGTCTTGGTGAGTTTTTTTCTTTTCATTTGTTTGTGTTTGGTCCGAAACACAGCGTCAGGAAAAAGACTGTGCAAACATTGCGGAAGTTTGTATCGGCTTCTACTAAGTTAGCCATCTGGCTAACACGCAGGAACCGGACTCAGGGATCCGGAAGTGTGGACTTGGTGCTGGTTTTAAAAGGTCTGCTTAAGGCCAGACTGAGGCTGGACGAACAATGTGCAAGCCTTCAGTCACACATGGGCTGTTGGGGAGGTTTTGTGTTATGTGGGGGAAGGGGGAGAACTTATTGTTAATTTTAGATTTTTGTTTAGTCGAGTACATCTTTAGAAGCTATCATTGCTGTTGTTTTCTCTTGTCTTTGTTTTTGTTTTGTGGTTGTTTGTTTTTGTTTTTGTTAGCTGAGTGATGATGTGACAGTGATCTGTTTTCTCTTTGAAATGGGCAAATAAAGGGACTTTGAAAACCAAAACCTTCCTCTCTTCACTTGTGCCTCTCTCAACTCTTTCCTTTCTCCACCTGCTCCTCTCTCCACTCGATCCTCTCTCCACTTCTTCCTCTTGCCACTCGCTCCTCTCTCCACTCGCTCCTCTCTCCACTCGTTCCTCTCTCCACTCGTTACTCTCTTAACTCATTCTTCTCTCCACTCCTTTATCTCTTAACTCACTCCTCTCTCCATTCGCGCCTCTCTCCACTCCTTCCTCTCTCCACTCGTGCCTCTCTCTACTCTTTCCTCTCTCCACTCGCTCCTCTCTCCACTCAGTCCTCTCTCCACTCAGTCCTCTCTCCACTCGTTCCTCTCTCCACTCGTTCCTCTCTTAACTCGTTCTTCTCTCCACTCCTTTATCTCTTAACTCACTCCTCTCTCCATTCGCGCCTCTCTCCACTCGTGCCTCTCTCTACTCTTTCCTCTCTCCACTCGCTCCTCTCTCCACTCGCTCCTCTCTCCACTCAGTCCTCTCTCCACTCGTTCCTCTCTCCACTCGTTCCTCTCTTAACTCGTTCTTCTCTCCACTCCTTTATCTCTTAACTCACTCCTCTCTCCATTCGCTCCTCTCTCCACTCGCTCCTCTCTCCACTCAGTCCTCTCTCCACTCGTTCCTCTCTCCACTCGTTCCTCTCTTAACTCGTTCTTCTCTCCACTCCTTTATCTCTTAACTCACTCCTCTCTCCATTCGCGCCTCTCTCCACTCCTTCCTCTCTCCACTCGTGCCTCTCTCTACTCTTTCCTCTCTCCACTCCTTTCTCTCGCAACTCACTCCTCTCTCCACTCGTTCCTCTCACCACTCGTTCCTCTCACCACTCGCTCCTCTCTCCACTCGTTCCTCTCACCACTCGCTGCACATGAGGCTGCTCCGGTAAGAGAGTCAAAAACAAAACAAAAAAAAATGGAAGTAAACAAAACTGTGTTAATTACGTTGATATTTTTTAACGAATTAAATGTTTCAAATCAATTAATTAAGTTAATGCATTATTTTGACAGCACTAAAAAATACAGAAATATACTGTATTACACTAATACAGTAATAAACTGTTTATTCTTTTCACAGTACAAATACTGTAAAATAATGGTAACGTCAAGGGATGAGCGAGTACACCACTATCTGTATCTGTTCAACCATCTAAATGATCTGTATCCGGATCTGTACTTTGAGTGGGTGGGGCCTAAATCGGAAGTGGGCGCGTTCAAGTGAAACTGGGTGGGGCTTAAATCTGTACATTATTTTAAGTCTGAAATTGCTATGGATTGATCAGAAGTTGCTTTATTTATTGTTTATTTGAAAACTATTTACAGAACAGCCTCAGAATTGAGATTCAATGTATTACATATAAAAAACTATACACAGTATATAGAGTTTTGTAATATTTATAATATATTTATTCTGAACAGCCATGATCTGTGTGAACTTGGTGATTCATGTAAACATCCAGTGGTGGCAAACAGGGAAGTAATATGTCACCTTGTTCACTGTATTCTTCTCCAAAAGCACCGCGTTCAGTACGAGCAAAGTTTTCCAACTGACTTTACACCGGAGTGGAGGCAGTGACCAACATGACACGAGTCGTTTTCAGCTCTGTCTTGTCAAATGCACCGCATACATTACAAAACAAGTTCACCAAGTAACTTTAAATATCATACAAACCAAAATTGAGGCAAGCTGAAGAAACCCTTAGCAGCAACTGTCACTCTCTGTGACCAGCTGCCTGCAGAGGTGTGTGTGTGTAGGGAGGAGCGCGCTCTGTGTGTGACCGGCCAATCACACAGTGTGAAGACAGTCAGTTACCAAATGAGCACGAGCACAGATATTGAGGAGATTCACTCATATTATGCTCGGACTCGTGGTTCATCCTGAGGTGAACTTTGTGCCACCTTGGTCGTGGCACCATGAGATTAGACTGGAGTAGTTTCACAGCTGTGCTGTGTACATTTTAATGGCTTTCACCAGATGGCGGATGCGTTGGGGTCAGTTTTGCATTCTCTTCAGTCAACTTAGGCTCTAAAACGGGTCCTGGACGTAGATCAGCTGTCCTGATGGAGCTGTCGCTCATACCTCATATGTGTTGAGCCACTCAACCTCATGGAAGAGGGAGGGGGGACCATGTTATAAGAAAAAAGAGACCACATGCTCAGGACTGAAAGATCGCCATTGGTCAGGTGACCCTTCCCCCGGGCCCCCCCTCCCCCAGCATGGTGCAACACTGGAGGTCAAGAGCAGGGGAACCCAAGACCTTCCTCACCAGCCGGAAGCTTCGGGGCGGCCTCCCCCTCAGGATTGGTCCACATGGCCCTGAGCACAGCGGGAACCCGGAACCAAGCAAAGCGGTATAAAATCTCCGGCGCAGGTAACTTCTGTCTTGTCCAAGCCGAAATCTGCGTGGAGGCCAGTGCGTACCTCTTCGCACGGAGACGAAGTACCACGTGTACACGTTGACCGGGCTGGAGTTTCTTCACCTCGCTGGACAAGCCGAGAACCATCCGTGGAATTACTTTTTTTTTTTTTTTTTTTCTTTTCACCCGGATCCTGAGTGTGCGCTGCAACCGCACACTCCCCGCACACCGACCTGAACCCCGCTTCTTCTCCCCCTCCTCACAAGAAGCGTCCGATCACCCCTGGGATCATCCTGTGGACTTTCCCCTGTCCACAAACAGTTCAGGTCATTTCTCTGGGACGCCAGAGAACCGGCCCGCGGCCGTAAAATCGATGGATTTCCCCCGGCCACGGAAGCACGTTCACCCTTGTCCAACCAAGTAAGGCAAGTCTGGGCAGGCAGTTAGAATAACGTGACTTTAATATTGCTAGTGTGGCTCGTACCAGCCACAGTCGTACCAGCCACACTAGGACCAGCCACACCAGGACCAGCCACACTCGTACCAGCCACACTAGGACCAGCCACACTAGGACCAGCCACTCCAGGACCAGCCACACTCGTACCAGCCACACTAGGACCAGCCACACTAGGACCAGCCACACCAGGACCAGCCACACTCGTACCAGCCACACCAGGACCAGCCACACTCGTACCAGCCACACTAGGACCAGCCACACTAGGACCAGCCACACTAGGACCAGCTACACCAGGACCAGCCACACCAGGACCAGCCACACTAGGACCAGCCACACTCGTACCAGCCACACTAGGACCAGCCACACTCGTACCAGCCACACTAGGACCAGCTACACCAGGACCAGCTACACCAGGACCAGCCACACTAGGACCAGCTACACCAGGACCAGCCACACCAGGACCAGCCACACTAGGACCAGCCACACTCGTACCAGCCACACTAGGACCAGCCACACTCGTACCAGCCACACTAGGACCAGCCACACTAGGACCAGCCACACTAGGACCAGCTACACCAGGACCAGCCACACCAGGACCAGCCACACTAGGACCAGCCACACTAGGACCAGCCACACCAGGACCAGCCACACTCGTACCAGCCACACTAGGACCAGCCACACTAGGACCAGCCACACCAGGACCAGCCACACTCGTACCAGCCACACCAGGACCAGCCACACTCGTACCAGCCACACTAGGACCAGCCACACTAGGACCAGCCACACTAGGACCAGCTACACCAGGACCAGCCACACCAGGACCAGCCACACTAGGACCAGCCACACTCGTACCAGCCACACTAGGACCAGCCACACTCGTACCAGCCACACTAGGACCAGCTACACCAGGACCAGCTACACCAGGACCAGCCACACTAGGACCAGCTACACCAGGACCAGCCACACCAGGACCAGCCACACTAGGACCAGCCACACTCGTACCAGCCACACTAGGACCAGCCACACTCGTACCAGCCACACTAGGACCAGCCACACTAGGACCAGCCACACTAGGACCAGCTACACCAGGACCAGCCACACCAGGACCAGCCACACTAGGACCAGCCACACTCGTACCAGCCACACTAGGACCAGCCACACTCGTACCAGCCACACTAGGACCAGCTACACCAGGACCAGCTACACCAGGACCAGCCACACTAGGACCAGCTACACCAGGACCAGCCACACCAGGACCAGCCACACTAGGACCAACCACACTCATACCAGCCACACTAGGACCAGCCACACTCGTACCAGCCACACCAGGACCAGCCACACTCGTACCAGCCACACTAGGACCAGCCACACTAGGACCAGCCACACCAGGACCAGCCACACTCGTACCAGCCACACCAGGACCAGCCACACTCGTACCAGCCACACCAGGACCAGCCACACTCGTACCAGCCACACTAGGACCAGCCACACTAGGACCAGCCACACCAGGACCAGCCACACTCGTACCAGCCACACCAGGACCAGCCACACTCGGACCAGCCACACCAGGACCAGCCACACTCGTACCAGCCACACTAGGACCAGCCACACTCGGACCAGCCACACTCGGACCAGCCACACTTGGACCAGCCACACTAGGACCAGCCACACTCGTACCAGCCACACCAGGACCAGCTACACCAGGACCAGCCACACTCGTACCAGCCACACTAGGACCAGCCACACTAGGACCAGCCACACCAGGACCAGCCACACTCGTACCAGCCACACCAGGACCAGCCACACTCGTACCAGCCACACTAGGACCAGCCACACTAGGACCAGCTACACCAGGACCAGCCACACCAGGACCAGCCACACTCGTACCAGCCACACTCGTACCAGCCACACTAGGACCAGCCACACCAGGACCAGCCACACTCGTACCAGCCACACTAGGACCAGCCACACTAGGACCAGCCACACCAGGACCAGCCACACTCGTACCAGCCACACTAGGACCAGCCACACTAGGACCAGCCACACCAGGACCAGCCACACTCGTACCAGCCACACTAGGACCAGCCACACCAGGACCAGCCACACTCGTACCAGCCACACTAGGACCAGCCACACTCGGACCAGCCACACTAGGACCAGCCACACTCGGACCAGCCAAACTAGGACCAGTCACACTAGGACCAGCCACACTCGTACCAGCCACACCAGGACCAGCTACACCAGGACCAGCCACACTCGTACCAGCCACACCAGGACCAGCTACACCAGGACCAGCCACACTCGTACCAGCCACACTAGGACCAGCCACACTAGGACCAGCCACACTAGGACCAGCCACACCAGGACCAGCCACACTCGTACCAGCCACACCAGGACCAGCCACACTAGGACCAGCCACACTAGGACACGCCACACCAGGACCAGCCACACTCGTACCAGCCACACTAGGACCAGCTACACCAGGACCAGCCACACCAGGACCAGCCACACTAGGACCAGCCACACCAGGACCAGCCACACCAGGACCAGCCACACTCATACCAGCCACACTAGGACCAGCCACACTAGGACCAGCCACACTCGTACCAGCCACACTAGGACCAGCCACACCAGGACCAGCCACACTCGTACCAGCCACATCAGGACCAGCCACATCAGGACCAGCCACACCAGGACCAGCCACACCAGGACCAGCCACACTCGTACCAGCCACACTAGGACCAGCCACACTCATACCAGCTACACCAGGACCAGCTACACCAGGACCAGCTACACTAGGACTAGCCACACTCGGACCAGCCACACCAGGACCAGCTACACCAGGACCAGCCACACTCGTACCAGCCACACTAGGACCAGCCACACTAGGACCAGCCACACCAGGACCAGCCACACTCGTACCAGCCACACCAGGACCAGCTACACCAGGACCAGCCACACTCGTACCAGCCACACTAGGACCAGCCACACTAGGACCAGCCACACTCGTACCAGCCACACTAGGACCAGCCACACTAGGACCAGCCACACTCGTACCAGCCACACTAGGACCAGCCACACTCGTACCAGCGACACCAGGACCAGCTACACCAGGACCAGCCACACTCGTACCAGCCACACTAGGACCAGCCACACCAGGACCAGCTACACCAGGACCAGCTACACCAGGACCAGCCACACTCGGACCAGCTACACTAGAACTAGCCACACTAGGACCAGCTACACTAGAACTAGCCACACTCGGACCAGCTACACTAGAACTAGCCACACTAGGACCAGCTACACTAGGACTAGCCACACTAGGACCAGCTACACTAGAACTAGCCACACTCGGACCAGCCACACCAGGACCAGCCACACTAGGACCAGCCACACTAGGACATGCCACACCAGGACCAGCCACACTCGTACCAGCCACACTAGGACCAGCTACACCAGGACCAGCCACACCAGGACCAGCCACACTAGGACCAGCCACACTAGGACCAGCCACACCAGGACCAGCCACACTCATACCAGCCACACTAGGACCAGCCACACTAGGACCAGCCACACCAGGACCAGCCACACTCGTACCAGCCACACTAGGACCAGCCACACCAGGACCAGCCACACTCGTACCAGCCACATCAGGACCAGCCACATCAGGACCAGCCACACCAGGACCAGCCACACCAGGACCAGCCACACTCGTACCAGCCACACTAGGACCAGCCACACTCATACCAGCTACACCAGGACCAGCTACACTAGGACTAGCCACACTCGGACCAGCCACACCAGGACCAGCTACACCAGGACCAGCCACACTCGTACCAGCCACACTAGGACCAGCCACACTAGGACCAGCCACACCAGGACCAGCCACACTCGTACCAGCCACACCAGGACCAGCTACACCAGGACCAGCCACACTCGTACCAGCCACACTAGGACCAGCCACACTAGGACCAGCCACACTCGTACCAGCCACACTAGGACCAGCCACACTAGGACCAGCCACACCAGGACCAGCCACACTCGTACCAGCCACACTAGGACCAGCCACACTAGGACCAGCCACACCAGGACCAGCCACACTCGTACCAGCCACACCAGGACCAGCTACACCAGGACCAGCCACACTCGTACCAGCCACACTAGGACCAGCCACACTAGGACCAGCCACACTCGTACCAGCCACACTAGGACCAGCCACACTAGGACCAGCCACACTCGTACCAGCCACACTAGGACCAGCCACACTAGGACCAGCCACACTCGTACCAGCCACACTAGGACCAGCCACACTCGTACCAGCGACACCAGGACCAGCTACACCAGGACCAGCCACACTCGTACCAGCCACACCAGGACCAGCCACACCAGGACCAGCTACACCAGGACCAGCTACACCAGGACCAGCCACACTCGGACCAGCTACACTAGAACTAGCCACACTAGGACCAGCTACACTAGAACTAGCCACACTCGGACCAGCTACACTAGAACTAGCCACACTAGGACCAGCTACACTAGGACTAGCCACACTCGGACCAGCTACACTAGAACTAGCCACACTAGGACCAGCTACACTAGGACTAGCCACACTAGGACCAGCTACACTAGGACTAGCCACACTAGGACCAGCTACACTAGAACTAGCCACACTAGGACCAGCTACACCAGGACCAGCTACACCAGGACCAGCCACACTCGGACCAGCTACACTAGAACTAGCCACACTAGGACCAGCTACACTAGAACTAGCCACACTCGGACCAGCTACACTAGAACTAGCCACACTAGGACCAGCTACACTAGGACTAGCCACACTCGGACCAGCTACACTAGAACTAGCCACACTAGGACCAGCTACACTAGGACTAGCCACACTAGGACCAGCTACACTAGGACTAGCCACACTAGGACCAGCTACACTAGGACTAGCCACACTAGGACCAGCTACACTAGAACTAGCCACACTAGGACCAGCCAATTCTTGTTTTCAGGAATTGACAATACTGAGCTTTGCAATTCTTTAAGAACAAATTCATTGATTCACTGTATAACAAAGCACTTTAACCAGCAACGACCTACCTGCCTCCATTTTTACCATCTGACCTCCTGACCTCCTTTTCATTGTATCCATTTATTCAAATCTCTCAATTCCCAAACTTCCTCTTGAGTGTCAGACAAAATCCAGCCTACTGGTAGCGACATGGTGTGTGTGCACATTTTATCCAACAGGGGACAGAAGAGTTTCAAAAAGCCCCTCTGAACCTTTTATAGGACTGATGATAAAACTTTACTATGATTCATTCAAACCGCATGTTTATTGTCACTTTTAAATAAATAGAAGTAGAAGTTCCTGGTGGCTGGGGCTGGGGCTGGGGCTGGGGCTGTGCCGATACCGGGTGGTGAAACATCCAGTCAAGAAGCTTTTGGTTGTGTCTCTGTTGAACATCTGCAGGATTTGTCTCAAAGCCACGCTTCCTTGGGTTTGGTCACTGCACTGCTTTCTTCAGGCCACTCTGCTACTTCCCACGCTATATGTGAAATATAGAAATAAACTTGGTGGAAGAATGAGTGCACCAATACAACTTTGATCATTGAACACACACACATGATAGAGGAGGATTAAAACTGCTGGCGAAGTGGTGAAATGATGGAAGATTCTTCTAACGTCATATCGGCCAGTACATGTATTGGGTGTAATTTAAGCGTATAATTGTGTCAATTATTAAATGGATTCACTGCAGCTTTTATTCACAGAGGAACCTAGTGGGGCATGTAGAACAACAATGTGGTGCAGTTTATTGAAAACAGTAACTGTTTTCAGTATTAAACAGTACTGAAAACAGAGTTTTTAAAAACCTGCCTTGACAGCAATATTTCAAGTCGGTGTGATTTTAGTGTGATGATGAATAAAAAGCTGCAGTGAATCCATTAGAAAATTGACCTGGAGGAACCTGGGGTCATGTAGGAATGGAAACGATAGGACAAGATCATGGTGCAGTTTGCTGAAAACAAATTGATTTGAGTTTTTAGGAAATGTTCTGCCTGTACAGTAAGATAATGTATTGCGTGATTTAAGTGTGTAATTGTGGAAAATGTTTATGTTGTCGATGATCACGTCACTATGGAGGGCAAGTGAATTACTTCAAAAATACACAAATACTGAGGGTTTCAGCTCTGGTCTATTTGCTGATTGCGATTGTGAGGAGAGGAGATTTTCCTCTGAGGATGATTGGTGAGCGCAGAGTTATGTGATGCACCTGAATGCATCATCCATGTATGGTAGGCATGGAGCTCGTTTACGTAAAAATCCTTGAGTTAGCATGATTGTTTCAGCCACTCGGTTCAAAGTGTGTGAGAGTAGTGGCGTACGCTAGAAAAAAGTCCAGGTCCGCTAAGGGGTAAAAATGAAAGTGTCGATACTCAACCTATGAGCCACGTGATCATGAACAGTCGATGTGCAGCGAGTTAAATGTTCCTTTAATGAGCCATAAGGCCGAATACTGAATCTGCAGCTCATGTTCACATGTCTTACTGACCAATGCTGGCGTCACAAGAACCGAGGCTGATGGTGTCCAGTGGCTTGAACTCCATGACGGAGTCACTCTCCTCCATGATGGAGTCACTCTCCTCCATGATGAAGTGGCTCTCCTCCATGACTTCCATGATGGAGTCACTCTCCTCCATGACTTCCATGATGGAGTCACTCTCCTCCATGACTTCCATGATGGAGTCACTCTCCTCCATGACTTCCATGACGGAGTCACTCTCCTCCATGATGGAGTCACTCTCCTCCATGACTTCCATGATGGAGTCACTCTCCTCCATGACTTCCATGATGGAGTTACTCTCCTCCATGATGGAGTCACTCTCCTCCATGACTTCCATGATGGAGTCACTCTCCTCCATGACTTCCATGATGGAGTTACTCTCCTCCATGATGGAGTCACTCTCCTCCATGACTTCCATGATGGAGTCACTCTCCTCCATGACTTCCATGATGCAGTCACTCTCCTCCATGATGGAGTCACTCTCCTCCATGACTTCCATGATGGAGTCACTCTCCTCCATGATGGAGTCACTCTCCTCCATGACTTCCATGATGGAGTCACTCTCCTCCATGACTTCCATGACGGAGTCACTCTCCTCCATGATGGAGTCACTCTCCTCCATGACTTCCATGATGGAGTCACTCTCCTCCATGACTTCCATGATGCAGTCACTCTCCTCCATGATGGAGTCACTCTCCTCCATGACTTCCATGATGGAGTCACTCTCCTCCATGATGGAGTCACTCTCCTCCATGACTTCCATGATGGAGTCACTCTCCTCCATGATGGAGTCACTCTCCTACATGACTTCCATGATGGAGTCACTCTCCTCCATGATGGAGTCACTCTCCTACATGACTTCCATGATGGAGTCACTCTCCTACATGATGGAGTCACTCTCCTCCATGACTTCCATGATGGAGTCACTCTCCTCCATGATGGAGTCACTCTCCTCCATGACTTCCATGATGGAGTTACTCTCCTCCATGATGCAGTCACTCTCCTCCATGATGGAGTCACTCTCCTCCATGACTTCCATGATGGAGTCACTCTCCTCCATGATGGAGTCACTCTCCTCCATGACTTCCATGATGGAGTCACTCTCCTCCATGATGGAGTCACTCTCCTCCATGACTTCCATGATGGAGTTACTCTCCTCCATGATGCAGTCACTCTCCTCCATGATGGAGTCACTCTCCTCCATGACTTCCATGATGGAGTCACTCTCCTCCATGATGGAGTCACTCTCCTCCATGACTTCCATGATGGAGTCACTCTCCTCCATGATGGAGTCACTCTCCTCCATGACTTCCATGATGGAGTCACTCTCCTCCATGATGGAGTCACTCTCCTACATGACTTCCATGATGAAGTCACTCTCCTCCATGATGGAGTCACTCTCCTCCATGACTTCCATGATGGAGTCACTCTCCTCCATGATGGAGTCACTCTCCTCCATGATGGAGTCACTCTCCTCCATGACTTCCATGATGAAGTGGCTCTCCTCCATGACTTCCATGATGGAGTCACTCTCCTCCATGACTTCCATGATGAAGTGGCTCTCCTCCATGACTTCCATGATGGAGTCACTCTCCTCCATGACTTCCATGATGGAGTCACTCTCCTCCATGACTTCCATGATGGAGTCACTCTCCTCCATGACTTCCATGATGGAGTCACTCTCCTCCATGATGGAGTCACTCTCCTCCATGACTTCCATGATGGAGTCACTCTCCTCCATGACTTCCATGATGGAGTCACTCTCCTCCATGACTTCCATGATGGAGTCACTCTCCTCCATGATGGAGTCACTCTCCTCCATGACTTCCATGACGGAGTCACTCTCCTCCATGATGGAGTCACTCTCCTCCATGACTTCCATGATGGAGTCACTCTCCTCCATGACTTCCATGATGGAGTTACTCTCCTCCATGATGGAGTCACTCTCCTCCATGACTTCCATGATGGAGTCACTCTCCTCCATGACTTCCATGATGGAGTTACTCTCCTCCATGATGGAGTCACTCTCCTCCATGACTTCCATGATGCAGTCACTCTCCTCCATGATGGAGTCACTCTCCTCCATGACTTCCATGATGGAGTCACTCTCCTCCATGATGGAGTCACTCTCCTCCATGACTTCCATGATGGAGTCACTCTCCTCCATGACTTCCATGACGGAGTCACTCTCCTCCATGATGGAGTCACTCTCCTCCATGACTTCCATGATGGAGTCACTCTCCTCCATGACTTCCATGATGCAGTCACTCTCCTCCATGATGGAGTCACTCTCCTCCATGACTTCCATGATGGAGTCACTCTCCTCCATGATGGAGTCACTCTCCTCCATGACTTCCATGATGGAGTCACTCTCCTCCATGATGGAGTCACTCTCCTCCATGACTTCCATGATGGAGTCACTCTCCTCCATGATGGAGTCACTCTCCTACATGACTTCCATGATGGAGTCACTCTCCTCCATGATGGAGTCACTCTCCTACATGACTTCCATGATGGAGTCACTCTCCTCCATGATGGAGTCACTCTCCTACATGACTTCCATGATGGAGTCACTCTCCTCCATGATGGAGTCACTCTCCTCCATGACTTCCATGATGGAGTTACTCTCCTCCATGATGCAGTCACTCTCCTCCATGATGGAGTCACTCTCCTCCATGACTTCCATGATGGAGTCACTCTCCTCCATGATGGAGTCACTCTCCTCCATGACTTCCATGATGGAGTCACTCTCCTCCATGATGGAGTCACTCTCCTCCATGACTTCCATGATTGAGTCACTCTCCTCCATGATGGAGTCACTCTCCTACATGACTTCCATGATGAAGTCACTCTCCTCCATGATGGAGTCACTCTCCTCCATGACTTCCATGATGGAGTCACTCTCCTCCATGATGGAGTCACTCTCCTACATGACTTCCATGATGAAGTCACTCTCCTCCATGATGGAGTCACTCTCCTACATGACTTCCATGATGGAGTCACTCTCCTCCATGATGGAGTCACTCTCCTACATGACTTCCATGATGGAGTCACTCTCCTCCATGATGGAGTCACTCTCCTACATGACTTCCATGATGGAGTCACTCTCCTCCATGATGGAGTCACTCTCCTACATGATGGAGTCACTCTCCTCCATGATGGAGTCACTCTCCTCCATGATGGAGTCACTCTCCTCCATGACTTCCATGATGGAGTCACTCTCCTCCATGATGGAGTCACTCTCCTACATGACTTCCATGATGAAGTCACTCTCCTCCATGATGGAGTCACTCTCCTACATGACTTCCATGATGGAGTCACTCTCCTCCATGATGGAGTCACTCTCCTACATGACTTCCATGATGGAGTCACTCTCCTCCATGATGGAGTCACTCTCCTCCATGGCTTCCATGATGGAGTCACTCTCCTCCATGATGGAGTGGCTCTCCTCCATGATGGAGTGGCTCTCCTCCATGATGGTGTTTTTTGGTGGCCATTGTAGTTTTTCTAGGTGGCGCGAGGGAGCACATTTTAGCATTCTGGGGAATAATTTTTACATTTCCTTATTATTTTCGCCAGTCTTAATGAACATGCCAATCTTGGTGAGTTTTTGAGCGAGTTTCGTGGGTTAAATTTGGCCTAATTGATGAATTTCAGGAGGCGTCCGGAGTCCCTGACACCTTCTGCGGAGGCCCGGCCTTTTCAGCTCGGTCCCTAATAATAACTTCCCAATAATGTATTAAAATAACCAATAGCAACCATGATTGACAGAGATTTTCAGTTTCCTCACGAATGAGTCCGACAACTACACAGTGCAATATAGATCTTTTTTCTCAAGCAAACTGCAAAACAAGGCTCTTATATTGTATTGTTTGACTTGTTTCTGTAAACCTCTCTTGTGTATTTGATTTACCACATCACTTCCTGCCTATCGGTCCCTGCATCATGACATAAGAGGCCTCTGTGCTGTGTGCACATCAACAAAGACGGCCCTTCATGGACTCAAAACAACCACCCCCCACACACACACACACACACACACACACACACACACACACACACACACATACACGTTAGCGTCATAATATTAGATTAAAGTTCCTTCTCCACCCTACATGTGCTCCTCTCTCTTCTCTGGTACTTATATAGGGGCAGCCAACCAGCCAGAGACCAAGAGCCACAACAATGACCATGGTACTACAAAGAGCCTTGGCTTGTAAACCAACTCCCTTTCTCACAAACATTCCTATTATTTTCCAACTTATTAAAAAAATCTGTGAAGTGCACAATCTGCTTCTGCTTCATCATGCATGTGCGTGCATTGTTTAACCTCAATGTTTTTTAACATTAAAACAAGCCAAACCATATGTCCAGTATCACACCTGCCTGTATATCATTTGCAGGAAAGAAAAGCAGGCGAAGATCAGTTTAGTGTTCAGCGAGTATTCATTAAAGTCTCTGACACGTCGTCATTCCTGTCAAAATGATCACACTGAGTGGAGTGGCGACCAGCATGCAGCGTCTGAACGTAACCACCGTGTTTAGAAACTGTTGAATCCATCCTGGTGGTTCACTTGGTGATGTTTGGATCTTGGTTGGCTGTTGTTGTAGGAGGTCCTCTCAGGAAAAGTTCATGCAGATGCTCCAGTAACGGAGCGTCATGCTCAGAAACTCTTCAGACCAAAGCGATGGTTTGACCAACCCACTGAGTTGGATGGGTGAGTTTGACAGATAAAATTAATTCATGAAGCCGTGCAACACCGGACCATGAAATAATTAAACACATCGTAAAATAACTAGATATGTTTTTACATAAAATTATTTCATATTTTAATTAATTAATGACACATTTAATGACACATTTATATATTTAATTCAAATTTTAATGAATTAATTACACATTAAATGAATTATTTAATGGCATATCACGCACAAATGAGGGTTAGGGTTAGTCATCCTGTATACTATAATCATGTATATGAACCACCTCTCATCCTGTACTATACTATATACTATACTCATGTGTATATGTATAACCCCACTTCTTAAACTCTCTTCAACTCATCTCTGGTGTTCCAGTCTGCATCTGGGTCCTGTCCTGGTCGCTGGCAGATCCAGTTAATGGATTGAAGAGTTGCACACTGACAGGCAATGATATATGGCTCATGAGCTGCGGGTTGGCCACCCCTTCTTATACATTTCAGCTGCATGTCCAGGTAAATGTACTTAAAATGTGCCGTATTCTAATATTTCCTGTATTTCTTTACTTCTTTGTCATGTACTTTTCTGTCTTTCCTCTACTTCACACCACACTGAAAGATCCAACAACTATTTCTTGTAAACCTGCATTTAAACTGTGAACAACTTTGCATTTTGGGACATAAAGGCAAGCTTTGCGCCTGCTCCCAGTGTTTCCTAGGCTAAAGGAGGCTCTAAAGGAAGCATCAGTGTTTCCTAGGCTAAATGAGGCTCTAAAGGAAGCATCAATGTTTCCTAGGCTAAACGAGGCTCTAAAGGAAGCATCAGTGTTTCCTAGGCTAAATGAGGTTCTAAAGGAAGCATCAGTGCTTCCTAGGCTAAATGAGGCTCTAAAGGAAGCATCAATGTTTCCTAGGCTAAACGAGGCTCTAAAGGAAGCATCAGTGTTTCCTAGGCTAAATGAGGTTCTAAAGGAAGCATCAGTGCTTCCTAGGCTAAATGAGGCTCTAAAGGAAGCATCAGTGCTTCCTAGGCTAAATGAGGCTCTAAAGGAAGCATCAGTGTTTCCTAGGTTAAAGGAGGCTCTAAAGGAAGCATCAGTGTTTCCTAGGCTAAATGAGGCTCTAAAGGAAGCATCAGTGTTTCCTAGGTTAAAGGAGGCTCTAAAGGAAGCATCAGTGTTTCCTAGGCTAAATGAGGTTCTAAAGGAAGCATCAGTGCTTCCTAGGCTAAATGAGGCTCTAAAGGAAGCATCAATGTTTCCTAGGCTAAACGAGGCTCTAAAGGAAGCATCAGTGTTTCCTAGGCTAAATGAGGTTCTAAAGGAAGCATCAGTGCTTCCTAGGCTAAATGAGGCTCTAAAGGAAGCATCAGTGCTTCCTAGGCTAAAGGAGGCTCTAAAGGAAGCATCAGTGTTTCCTAGGCTAAAGGAGGCTCTAAAGGAAGCATCAGTGTTTCCTAGGCTAAAGGAGGCTCTAAAGGAAGCATCAGTGTTTCCTAGGCTAAAGGAGGCTCTAAAGGAAGCATCAGTGTTTCCTAGGCTAAAGGAGGCTCTAAAGGAAGCATCAGTGCTTCCTAGGCTAAAGGAGGCTCTAAAGGAAGCATCAGTGTTTCCTAGGCTAAAGGAGGCTCTAAAGGAAGCATCAGTGCTTCCTAGGCTAAAGGAGGTTCTAAAGGAAGCATCAGTGCTTCCTAGGCTAAAGGAGGTTCTAAAGGAAGCATCAGTGCTTCCAAGGCTAAAGGAGGCTCTAAAGGAAGCATCAGTGTTTCCTAGGCTAAAGGAGGTTCTAAAGGAAGCATCAGTGTTTCCTAGGCTAAAGGAGGTTCTAAAGGAAGCATCAGTGCTTCCAAGGCTAAATGAGGCTCTAAAGGAAGCATCAGTGCTTCCTAGGCTAAAGGAGGCTCTAAAGGAAGCATCAGTGTTTCCTAGGCTAAAGGAGGTTCTAAAGGAAGCATCAGTGTTTCCTAGGCTAAAGGAGGCTCTAAAGGAAGCATCAGTGCTTCCTAGGCTAAATGAGGCTCTAAAGGAAGCATCAGTGCTTCCTAGGCTAAATGAGGCTCTAAAGGAAGCATCAGTGTTTCCTAGGCTAAATGAGGCTCTAAAGGAAGCATCAGTGTTTCCTAGGCTAAATGAGGCTCTAAAGGAAGCATCAGTGTTTCCTAGGCTAAATGAGGCTCTAAAGGAAGCATCAGTGTTTCCTAGGCTAAAGGAGGCTCTAAAGGAAGCATCAGTGTTTCCTAGGCTAAAAGAGGCTCTAAAGGAAGCATCAGTGTTTCCTAGGCTAAAGGAGGCTCTAAAGGAAGCATCAGTGTTTCCTAGGCTAAAGGAGGTTCTAAAGGAAGCATCAGTGTTTCCTAGGCTAAAGGAGGCTCTAAAGGAAGCATCAGTGTTTCCTAGGCTAAAGGAGGTTCTAAAGGAAGCATCAGTGTTTCCTAGGCTAAAGGAGGTTCTAAAGGAAGCATCAGTGCTTCCAAGGCTAAAGGAGGCTCTAAAGGAAGCATCAATGTTTCCTAGGCTAAAGGAGACCAAACTTCACATGTGGATACATCTCAGAGGGGGAAGGGATACTATGGTGACCTTGACCTAATTTGCATATTAAGTAGGTCACAGGGTCACGAAGTGCTTAAAAACACATTTTGGGCTCTGGAGGCCTAGGTTTTTGAGCTAGGGCTCTGAAATTTTATACACACTCCAGGGATAACCTCCAGTACACCAAGTGACCTGACCTTGACCTTGAAGATTGGTAGGGTCTGAAGTTTGCTCGTCATGGTTGCACAATACATGTATTTTCATATAAACATTTCTCATTTCTCAGCAGTTCCTGGGCCCACTGTCACCAAACTTCACACATGGACACTCCACCTGGGGAGAAGGGGCACCATGGTGACCAGGACCTAATTTGCATATCAGGTCACAGGGTCACTAAGTGCATAAAAAACACCTTTTGGGCTCTGGAGACGTATTTTGACAAAGCTTATGAAGAAGACCTTTCAGATTCTACATAATTATCTACTAGGACCCATGGAACACCCTCTAGTGTACCAAGTGTGCTGCCTTAGAGCTGCTTTGTGAGAAAATATAAAGCCTTCTGGCGGGGGATTAGCCCAGCAAATGCCTTCTTGTTGAGAATTCAGACAGTCTTTATCATGGCTGCTACACAAAACACTTCCGGGGTTAAGGAGAAGTCGATAGACAAGGAGATATGAGGGACATTTCAGACATACCTTTTGTATATTTTGAATCGCTCTCTTCCTTCACTGAAAATGAAAGTGGTCAAGAATTAACTCTTATGTTTCTCCACAGCATCACGTCGACCGGAGTTCATGTTTCACAAGGCAATGATCAACCTTGAAGCTTTTATAACAGAATTTGTTTTATGAAGACATGGTTTGCTTCATTAAAATTGATGAACTTCACTTTGCACAACTTTAATGTATGATTTTACTATCATGACGTGTGAAGACTGTACTGAGAACCTTGTCATTTGTTTTTTAAATCTGTGAAAATGTGAATAAATCATTTATCTTTAAATAAAGTGGTTGTGTAAAACAATTTCTCTCTCTCTTTCTCCCTCTCTCTCTCTCTCTCTCTCTCTCTCTCCTGCAGGATCTCTGACAGTTGAGCAAGAAGTCTTTGATCTGTGCCTCACAACCATCATTCATTATTGCTCTCTATTGGTGTACAAGCTTTCTCTGTTTTACCATTTCCTAAAACCAACCACAGCAGCAGAAAATGTCCACCTCTGAGTCTGGTTCTGTAGAAAACCTCCACCTCTGAGTCTGGTTCTGTAGAAAACCTCCTCCTCTGAGTCTGGTTCTGTAGAGGTCCTGTCCATGTGGGATTGTTTGGGTTTTAGCAACATGGGACGTTCCAACTGGCACTCTATGAATAAAAGTGAGATTAAGGAGATTGCCAGCTGCTTCAAAGACAGACTGAAAGACGAGTGCAGGAGAAAGCAGATGTGTTTTATTTATCGTCTGACTCACTCATGCAAACTTTACCAAAGCTGGCTGTGAGCAGGACCATGCTTGTATATACTGGTGTTTTTCATCAGTCAATTTACTCACACTCACACTCACACTCCAAATCCAGTGTAGTGTTTGGCTGCAGGTCAGTCAATGATTTGTGCCTCAGGCTGGGCCTGAGGCACAAATCATTTCTTAGCCTGAAGGTTCCTTATTGCAGAAAATCACCCCATTTAAAGACTATATTCAGTCAAAACAGTAAATAGGATCAGGTAAGGACAACAGGTATTTGAACATGACTTAATAGTATATTTCTATTTCTTTCATGACAGAGAACAGCGATTAAATGTAGTTGACAACATGCGGGTGTGTTATTTGGAATAAAATGTTCAGCTGGTCTCTCAGTTGTGGACGATCTGATTGGTCAATGCATTATCTAACTCCTGGCCTCAGTCCAGGAGAACGCCACACACTTCCTGTCCTCATTACTGCACTCGCACAAACACACAACTGCAGTTGGAGGAAACAAATGTTTGTCTAAAATGTGGGAAAATACATTTAAATAAATGTATATCAAAGTAATTTTCTCATTGTGATTTAAAAGACACAATTACAAAATAAATGAATGAAAGACATGAAGAAAGACAGTGAAAAGAAAGTATTTATATTTAGTACAGCAGCCCCTCTGACAGACAGTAGCTCACTTTCATGTGCTGTTTTGCAAAACTCCAAAGCACTTTACATATATGTGAACATTTTCCTTGTTGAAGACAGATCATGAGGTGGTTCTACTTGGGAGGACCCTAAATGCTGGAAGCTCTGCTTGACCGATAGAACTTAGAGCAGGTGTCTCCAGGTCCAGTCCTGGAGGGCCCCTGTCCTCCATGTTATAGTCCTCTCCCTGCTTCAGCATACCTGGATCTAAAGATGATGTCATCACCAAGGTTGTGAAAAAGGACCGAGGCTGGAGACTCCTGACTTTGAGCCTTCGAAGTTACGTCATCATCTGAGATGTGGTTTGACATCAGATTAACTAGTTCCAGACCACAGAGTTTTGAGCCTAAGCTGATCAAGCACTACTCAGTGTGGATGCTCTAAAAACCTGGACGTTAGCAGTGTGTGTGTGTGTGTGTGTGTGTGTGTGTGTGTGTGTGTGTGTGTGTGTGTGTGTGTGTGTGTGTGTGTGTGTGTGTGTGTGTGTGTGTGTGTGTGTGTGTGTGTGTGTGTGTGTGTGTGTGTGTGTGTGTGTGTGTGTGTGTGTGTGTGTGTGTGTGTGTGTGTGTGTGAGACTGGACTTTAACCTGATCTAGAAGGGAGAAAGGAAAAAGAATTCAGTTTTGAACAAAAACGTCAGTGAAAGTGATAAGATCCTTTTAAAGGAATTTACAAAGTGCCCTTCTGAATTTAGGACAGGGTCACGGGAGTCAGAGCGAATTTAATCTGTGGCTTCTGATAAGAAGCAGTTGGGTTTACAAAGCCCATGCAGCAATGACTCAAACAGCACTGACTTACAAAACAGCATTCATTCGGTTTGCGTACTTCTGCTTTCCGGCGTTACGCACCAAGTTAATGGAGCAGCCTGCCAGAAAACCCGAGGGCTGCAGAGGATGCTCATGTTTTTAAAAGTCGACTCGAGACCGCTTTTTTTTAATAAGGCTGTTTTATTTATTCATTTACCTGTCTGTGATCTACCTGTACAGTGGCAGGGGATAGGCGATGGGTGGCTTTCACCCTGTTTTCTAATTGTAGTTTTTGACCTAAAGTAGTGGTGGGCAGATATCGATACCTACATCGGTGTCAATATCAGATGATACCAGAACAATGAGATCCACTCTTAGTTTCAGTTTCTCTCCTCTTTGCATACATGCTGCTCCATCCTGAACACTCCACCTGAATAAATAGGTTTTTCTAATTGGTTCCGGGGTCATAGTTTCTTTATTTGAGAAAAAAGGTATCAGACATCACAATGCATTGGAGACAGTTGTTTAGTTCCTGTTGTTTTAACAACATTCTTTATTGTGACAATAAAGTGTTATCTGTTTCAAAATAAACCTTTCCCAAATTCTGTTCTAGGTTTAAGTCATCAAGAATTCAAAGGAAAAATCATTGGTCATAAACTTTTAGCCATTTGATGAAAATTAAGTATTAATATCATTAAGTTATCATATTAAGTATTCACATCAGATTGTAATGACGATACTCGCACCGTATTTAATTGGTGACGGGTCGATACCAAATCTTACAGTATCGCATGCCACGAGTTGAAATTGAGCTCAAACTTTTTTTAAGCCCAAAATGAAAGCCAACATGTTCCATTTAAAAACACCCTGTATCACTCAGCTTGGTTCCAAAGTGCCACATTTCATCAGTATTATGTGTTTAAAAATAGGCTTTTAGTCAGTAGCCTCCCTCTCTGGGTAAAGGTGACTATTCAGCAGGAGGGTTGTCACAGACTGACGTTTCATCTGGTGTCCCACCGCACACTTTTATCTCCATGATTCACCTGCAGAAACATAGTCAGAGGGAGGGAGGATGACCGGACCTCAGTGCAAATACAGCTGGAGGGTGACACATACAAGTGGGTTCAACTGTGAGCACAGTCAGGCCTGTTGGAGAGAACACACACACTCCAGCATCATGACAATCATTTTAAAGTCTTTCTGGTTGTTTCTTCTTTCTTCCTAATACAGAGTCGCCTGAGAGCATCAGAAATCCTCTGTTCAAAAAAGATTACAAATTTCCACTTTATCTTGTAATTTGTCTGTTTTTCTTGAATCCAATGTAACCCAAAGCAGAAGTTAGAAGAATGCAATATAAATACTTTAGGGATTGAGCCATTAAGCAACAAGGAAAACATCTTTTTTGGAAAAAAGGTTTTTATTACCCCCAAAATACATGAAGGTACAAACTTAAGTTTCTCTGACAATAAAAGAGCTCATCCAAACAAACTTAAAATAACCAACAAACAACAAACCGACCTCATAGAATGAGTTTCTATAGTGGCTGGTTAAAACCAGTGATGCGACAAGGGGCGGTATAGCTCGGTGGGGAGAGCGGTCGTCTCCCAGTGGGAAGGCTACAGGTTTGATGAACATCTCTGCCTGTCGACGTGTGCTTGTGAAAGACACTGAACCCCAAACTGCTCCCATTACTGCCTTCCATGGCTGCAAGCTTCACCACTGGTGTGTGGATGTGATGAATCGTGTAAAGCTTTGGGCTGATTGCTTCAGTGCATCCTAATAGTCCCTCCTATTACCTAACAGTCTCTCTTTTCCTATCTCAGAAGTGTTTAACTACTAGCCATGATAAGGAGCATTGGAATTCTCATTAGGCTAAGGAAAGGAGGCTCAGTGCTTCTTGCCGAGCCTCCTTTAGCCTAGGAAACACTGATGCTTCCTTTAGAACCTCCTTTAGCCAAGGAAACACTGATGCTTCCTTTAGAGCCTCCTTTAGCCAAGGAAACACTGATGCTTCCTTTAGAGCCTCCTTTAGCCAAGGAAACACTGATGCTTCCTTTAGAACCTCCTTTAGCCAAGGAAACACGGATGCTTCCTTTAGAACCTCCTGTAGCCTAGGAAACACTGATGCTTCCTTTAGAACCTCCTTTAGCCTAGGAAACACTCATGCTTCATTTAGAACCTCCTTTAGCCTCGGAAACACTGATGCTTCCTTTAGAGCCTCCTTTAGCCAAGGAAACACTGATGCTTCCTTTAGAACCTCCTATAGCCTAGGAAACACTGATGCTTCATTTAGAACCTCCTTTAGCCTCGGAAACACTGATGCTTCCTTTAGAGCCTCCTTTAGCCTAGGAAACACTGATGCTTCCTTTAGAGCCTCTTTTAGCCTCGGAAACACTGATGCTTCCTTTAGAACCTCCTTTAGCCTAGGAAACACTGATGCTTCCTTTCGAGCCTCTTTTAGCCTAGGAAACACTGATGCTTCCTTTAGAACCTCCTTTAGCCTAGGAAACACTGATGCTTCCTTTAGAGCCTCTTTTAGCCAAGGAAACATTGATGCTTCCTTTAGAGCCTCCTTTAGCCTAGGAAACACTGATGCTTCCTTTAGAACCTCCTTTAGCCTAGGAAACACTGATGCTTCCTTTAGAGCCTCCTTTAGCCTAGGAAACACTGATGCTTCCTTTAGAGCCTCTTTTAGCCTAGGAAACATTGATGCTTCCTTTAGAGCCTCCTTTAGCCTAGGAAACACTGATGCTTCCTTTAGAGCCTCCTTTAGCCTAGGAAACACTGATGCTTCCTTTAGAGCCTCTTTTAGCCTAGGAAACATTGATGCTTCCTTTAGAACCTCTTTTAGCCTAGGAAACACTGATGCTTCCTTTAGAGCCTCTTTTAGCCTAGGAAACATTGATGCTTCCTTTAGAACCTCCTTTAGCCTAGGAAACACTGATGCTTCCTTTAGAGCCTCCTTTAGCCTAGGAAACACTGATGCTTCCTTTAGAGCCTCCTTTAGCCTAGGATACATTGATGCTTCCTTTAGAGCCTCCTTTAGCCTAGGAAACACTGATGCTTCCTTTAGAGCCTCCTTTAGCCTAGGAAACACTGATGCTTCCTTTAGAGCCTCCTTTAGCCTAGGAAACACTGATGCTTCCTTTAGAACCTCCTTTAGCCTAGGAAACACTGATGCTTCCTTTAGAACCTCCTTTAGCCTAGGAAACACTGATGCTTCCTTTAGAGCCTCTTTTAGCCTAGGAAACACTGATGCTTCCTTTAGAGCCTCCTTTAGCCTAGGAAACACTGATGCTTCCTTTAGAGCCTCCTTTAGCCTAGGAAACACTGATGCTTCCTTTAGAACCTCCTTTAGCCTAGGAAACACTGATGCTTCCTTTAGAGCCTCCTTTAGCCTAGGAAACATTGATGCTTCCTTTAGAACCTCCTTTAGCCTTGGAAACACTGATGCTTCCTTTAGAGCCTCTTTTAGCCTAGGAAACATTGATGCTTCCTTTAGAACCTCCTTTAGCCTTGGAAACACTGATGCTTCCTTTAGAGCCTCCTTTAGCCTAGGAAGCACTGATGCTTCCTTTAGGACCTCCTTTAGCCTAGGAAACACTGATGCTTCCTTTAGAGCCTCTTTTAGCCTAGGAAACACTGATGCTTCCTTTAGAGCCTCCATTAGCCTCGGAAACACTGATGCTTCCTTTACAGCCTCCTTTAGCCTAGGAAACACTGATGCTTCCTTTAGAGCCTCCTTTAGCCAAGGAAACACTGATGCTTCCTTTAGAACCTCCTTTAGCCAAGGAAACACGGATGCTTCCTTTAGAACCTCCTTTAGCCTAGGAAACACTGATGCTTCCTTTAGAGCCTCCTTTAGCCTAGGAAACACTGATGCTTCATTTAGAACCTCCTTTAGCCTCGGAAACACTGATGCTTCCTTTAGAGCCTCCTTTAGCCTAGGAAACACTGATGCTTCCTTTAGAGCCTCTTTTAGCCTCGGAAACACTGATGCTTCCTTTAGAACCTCCTTTAGCCTAGGAAACACTGATGCTTCCTTTCGAGCCTCTTTTAGCCTAGGAAACACTGATGCTTCCTTTAGAACCTCCTTTAGCCTAGGAAACACTGATGCTTCCTTTAGAGCCTCTTTTAGCCAAGGAAACATTGATGCTTCCTTTAGAGCCTCCTTTAGCCTAGGAAACACTGATGCTTCCTTTAGAACCTCCTTTAGCCTAGGAAACACTGATGCTTCCTTTAGAGCCTCCTTTAGCCTAGGAAACACTGATGCTTCCTTTAGAGCCTCTTTTAGCCTAGGAAACATTGATGCTTCCTTTAGAGCCTCCTTTAGCCTAGGAAACACTGATGCTTCCTTTAGAGCCTCCTTTAGCCTAGGAAACACTGATGCTTCCTTTAGAGCCTCTTTTAGCCTAGGAAACATTGATGCTTCCTTTAGAACCTCTTTTAGCCTAGGAAACACTGATGCTTCCTTTAGAGCCTCTTTTAGCCTAGGAAACATTGATGCTTCCTTTAGAAACTCCTTTAGCCTAGGAAACACTGATGCTTCCTTTAGAGCCTCCTTTAGCCTAGGAAACACTGATTCTTCCTTTAGAGCCTCCTTTAGCCTAGGATACATTGATGCTTCCTTTAGAGCCTCCTTTAGCCTAGGAAACACTGATGCTTCCTTTAGAGCCTCCTTTAGCCTAGGAAACACTGATGCTTCCTTTAGAGCCTCCTTTAGCCTAGGAAACACTGATGCTTCCTTTAGAACCTCCTTTAGCCTAGGAAACACTGATGCTTCCTTTAGAACCTCCTTTAGCCTAGGAAACACTGATGCTTCCTTTAGAGCCTCTTTTAGCCTAGGAAACACTGATGCTTCCTTTAGAGCCTCCTTTAGCCTAGGAAACACTGATGCTTCCTTTAGAGCCTCCTTTAGCCTGGGAAACACTGATGCTTCCTTTAGAACCTCCTTTAGCCTAGGAAACACTGATGCTTCCTTTAGAGCCTCCTTTAGCCTAGGAAACATTGATGCTTCCTTTAGAACCTCCTTTAGCCTTGGAAACACTGATGCTTCCTTTAGAGCCTCTTTTAGCCTAGGAAACATTGATGCTTCCTTTAGAACCTCCTTTAGCCTTGGAAACACTGATGCTTCCTTTAGAGCCTCCTTTAGCCTAGGAAACACTGATGCTTCCTTTAGAGCCTCCTTTAGCCTAGGAAGCACTGATGCTTCCTTTAGGACCTCCTTTAGCCTAGGAAACACTGATGCTTCCTTTAGAGCCTCTTTTAGCCTAGGAAACACTGATGCTTCCTTTAGAGCCTCCATTAGCCTCGGAAACACTGATGCTTCCTTTACAGCCTCCTTTAGCCTAGGAAACACTGATGCTTCCTTTAGAGCCTCCATTAGCCTCGGAAACACTGATGCTTCCTTTACAGCCTCCTTTAGCCTAGGAAACACTGATGCTTCCTTTAGAGCTTATTTTAGCCTAGGAAAAACTGTTGCTTCCTTTAGAGCCTCTTTTAGCCTAGGAAACATTGATGCTTCCTTTAGAACCTCCTTTAGCCTAGGAAACACTGATGCTTCATTTAGAGCCTCTTTTAGCCTAGGAAACACAGATGCTTCCTTTAGAGCCTCTTTTAGCCTAGGAAACACTGATGCTTCCTTTAAAGCCTCTTTTAGCCTAGGAAGCACTGATGCTTCCTTTAGAGCCTCTTTTAGCCTAGGAAACACTGATGCTTCATTTAGAGCCTCCTTTAGCCTAGGAAACACTGATGCTTCCTTTAGAGCCTCTTTTAGCCTAGGAAACACTGATGCTTCCTTTAGAGCCTCTTTTAGCCTAGGAAACACTGATGCTTCCTTTAGAGCCTCTTTTAGCCTAGGAAACACCGATGCTTCCTTTAGAGCCTCTTTTAGCCTAGGAAACACCGATGCTTCCTTTAGAGCCTCTTTTAGCCTAGGAAGCACCGATGCTTCCTTTAGAGCCTCTTTTAGCCTAGGAAACACTGATGCTTCATTTAGAGCCTCCTTTAGCCTAGGAAACACTGATGCTTCCTTTAGAGCCTCTTTTAGCCTAGGAAACACTGATGCTTCCTTTAGAGCCTCTTTTAGCCTAGGAAACACTGATGCTTCCTTTAGAGCCTCTTTTAGCCTCGGAAACACTGATGCTTCCTTTAGAGCCTCCTTTAGCCTTGGAAACACTGATGCTTCCTTTAGAGCCTCCTTTAGCCTAGGAAACATTGATGTTTCCTTTAGAGCCTCCTTTAGCCTAGGCAACACTGATGCTTCATTTAGAGCCTCTTTTAGCCTAGGAAGCACTGATGCTTCCTTTAGAGCCTCTTTTAGCCTAGGAAACATTGATGCTTCCTTTAGAACCTCCTTTAGCCTAGGAAACACTGATGCTTCCTTTAGAGCCTCCTTTAGCCTAGGAAACACTGATGCTTCATTTAGAGCCTCTTTTAGCCTAGGAAACACTGATGCTTCCTTTAGAACCTCCTTTAGCCTCGGAAACACTGATGCTTCCTTTAGAGCCTCCTTTAGCCTAGGAAACACTGATGCTTCCTTTAGAGCCTCCTTTAGCCTAGGAAACATTGATGCTTACTTTAGAGCCTCCTTTAGCCTAGGAAACACTGATGCTTCCTTTAGAACCTCCTTTAGCCTAGGAAACATTGATGCTTCCTTTAGAACCTCTTTTAGCCTAGGAAACATTGATGCTTCCTTTAGAACCTCCTTTAGCCTAGGAAACATTGATGCTTACTTTAGAGCCTCCTTTAGCCTAGGAAACACTGATGCTTCATTTAGAGCCTCTTTTAGCCTAGGAAACACTGATGCTTCCTTTAGAACCTCCTTTAGCCTCGGAAACACTGATGCTTCCTTTAGAGCCTCCTTTAGCCTAGGAAACACTGATGCTTCCTTTAGAGCCTCCTTTAGCCTAGGAAACACTGATGCTTCCTTTAGAGCCTCCTTTAGCCTAGGAAACATTGATGTTTCCTTTAGAGCCTCCTTTAGCCTAGGCAACACTGATGCTTCATTTAGAGCCTCTTTTAGCCTAGGAAACACTGATGCTTCCTTTAGAGCCTCCTTTAGCCTAGGAAACACTGATGCTTCCTTTAGAGCCTCCTTTAGCCTAGGAAACACTGATGCTTCCTTTAGAGCCTCTTTCAGCCTAGGAAACACTGATGCTTCCTTTAGAGCCTCCTTTAGCCTAGGAAACACTGATGCTTCATTTAGAGCCTCTTTTAGCCTAGGAAACACTGATGCTTCCTTTAGAGCCTCCTTTAGCCTAGGAAACATTGATGCTTCCTTTAGAGCCTCTTTTAGCCTAGGAAACACTGATGCTTCCTTTAGAGCAGTGTTTTTCAACCACTGCTCCGCGGCACACTGGTGTTCCGCGAGATCTCGTCAGGTGAGCCGTGGGAAAGTATCCAATTTCACATTTTTTTCTAAAAATCATTTACTCTCACAGCCGTTGTCAGCTGTGAGAGCAGTGTGTTGCAGAGTAATCATGTATAAATACTCTTCACCACTAGATGGCAGCACAGAACTTTGCCGGTGAAATCGAAACTTAACAGACGTCAGTGTTGTTAATCTCCACCTCCTGCTACCATCTTGTATCAAAGTACTGTGTCAGTGACAGTGATGGAGAAGTTTTAGAAAAGGAAGAATGTGAACCAGGATCTCAGCTCTTCATCCATCAGGTCCAGGTTTCACACTGAGTAAAAATTAAAAAAAGAAATTGGGAAATACTTTTTCTGTATTTATTTGATTCCTGTTGATAAAACATTGATGAGAAAGACTTTATATTGTTAATAAAGGCTACAGAGTTTCACATTTAAAAATTTTCGGGTGGTGGTGTGCATCGAGATTTTTCCAAAGAAAAAAGTGTGCCTTGGCTCAAAAAAGGTTGAAAAACACTGCTTTAGGTTCTAAAGTGAGCTTCGGTGTTGATGCTTCCTTTAGAACGTACTTTAGCCTAGGAAACACTGATGCTTCCTTTACCAAAGGAGACCAGCTCATGCTGCCCCACAATTCCTTGTGGCGACAACATTTTTTTTTTTTTTATTAAAAGAAAGACATTTTTAAATACATTACAGTCATTCCAATTTGCTTTTACAGAGAAAATAGAAAAGCCCAACATCCACATGAGCAAGCAGGTGTGTTTGTGACTGTGGAAAGAAAAACTCCTTCAACAAGGAGAAACCTTTGCAGAAACCAGAGTCAGAGGTGGAGGAATTCTGCAGACCGGTTGGGGTGAAAGGATAGAGGAGAGGAGAGGAGAGGAGAGGAGAGGAGAGGAGAGGAGAGGAGAGGAGAGGAGAGACAGAGAAAGACTTGGTGGAAAAGAAAAATAAATAAAAAATACATACAATACCCTTGTTAGTGCTACATAAAAAAAATTTCTTTCTTTTTGATAATACATTAACCACAGTGATCTAAATATTTTCCAACTGCCATGAGATTAAGACCAGCCTGAGCAACAACAGAGCAAAAGACCTAAATAATCACAACAATTATAACAAAAGCAAAAACAAAAGGACATAAAACAAAAATAAATAAATAAATAAATAAATAAAACAAACAAACACAACAACAACAAAAGCAAACAACAACTTGGTTTTGATAATTAAAAGAACAATCTTGTCAATGAGGAGTGGAAGTGTGTGTGTGTGTGTGTGTGTGTGTGTGTGTGTGTGTGTGTGTGTGTGTGTGTGTGTGTGTGTGTGTGTGTGTGTGTGTGTGTGTGTGTGTGTGTGTGTGTGTGTGTGTGTGTGTGTGTGTGTGTGTGTGTGTGGTTTGTCCTCTGGATGTGAATGGAACAACATTTAAAGGGCCCGCTCAGCAGTGCGTTCAGGGAAACTCAAGATGGGTGAAAAGGGAGCAGATCATGTAAGTTACTAAAGCAATAATCTGCTGGAACAACTTGAAATCATCTACAACCCATATCCCAACTCGGAAAGTTTTGGATGTTGTAAACTGACACAGTTTTTGTGTTTGATTGGTTCTTTATTCACCAGGCAGCCATTTACCTTTAGTTACTCTTTTCCTTTCATTCAAACCTTGTGATATTTGACATTATATCACTGGTTAGAGCCACCGGGGAAAGAGAGAGAATCTCCTTTCATTCTACATTTAATCACTTTTACACTTTTTTCACCACGACAGATGTCACTGACCTTCACCTCCGTCCATTATTATTGTGCCCCCGAAGGGATTGCCTTTCCTTTATGATCCTAAAGGAGTTCCTTTAGGATGTCTCCAAACACCTTTCCTTAACTTCTTTGGGAAGCCCCCTCCGGGACCGTGGAAACGACACCTCACAGAACTTCTTTGTGTTTTCCTCAACAAGCAGGAAAACCATCACAGACTTGAGTGACCAGAGGTCCGTTTCACAAAGCAGGTTCATCGACAACGCCAGGTCAATTAACCCCGAGTTGAGGGAAATGCCGGGTTTTCCGTTTCATAATGGGAGGTAACTTCAACCAGAGGAAGCGGGGTAACTCCAGTCGGTTTCACAGAGAGGGGTAACGTCAACTCTCGGTCAGTTACCGGGGCAACAGACGCTCTAGAACTAACCTGGTCGGGAGCAGGTTTTTGTCAATGAGTGCAATGCGTTAGTTTAGCCTTAGTTATTTGACAGCACATGATATGGGTGAGAAGACATTTATGTGTTTGAAAACAGCATTATGTTGGGAATAAAACACCTCACAGTCCAATGGCCACTTGATATTTACTGTACAATGTCACACATGATCAAAATTACGTTAAGAAATGTATTGATTAACAATTAAATTAGCAGCGGTCTTACCCGATTGGACAATGTTTTTATATTTCACTTTCAGCTGCTGCCAAGAGGCTTCTCCCCCGCGGAATTGCACCTAAAAGAAATAAATTAATAAGCTACCATCAAGCAGTATTCCCTTGCAATAATGTCGCGATGACAAAGACGTTTGAACTTACGCATTCACTTGAGCAGCAATCTTCTTCCACGCCGCCTCCCTCTCTTTAGCAGCCGCTGCAACGTTGCATTTTTATTTATTTTTTTTAATATGTTCATATTCGCCATATGATGGGATCAATACTTCCTGCTCCACTGGCGTAAAAAACGCCGCCCACCGCGTCTCAGTTGTCATGGTGACTGGTTGAATCGGGGCTCCATTGATGCGGTTTTGTTAGAGTCGTGGTGCACGCGCTTGACTCCAGGTGAAACTACTCTGAGTTCATCAAACTGGTCATAATCCGGTGTTGTGGAACCCGAAAACTCAGTGTTTTCTGTCTCAGTGTAACTCAACTCAGAGCTCGGTGTTAAGCTCAGGGCTTGTTAAACCTGCTTCGTGAAACGGACCCCTGGTCATACAGGCCTGTTTTGCGTGTTTACTCCTGCCTACTGCAGTGCTGTAGTTTTCCACTGGATCTGGAGCCAGCTTCTGATTGTTAGAGTTCACCTTTCTCAACATGTCGTCTCATGGTCTCTCTCTCTGCCAACATTCCTGATGTTTGTCTCCTGTTCAGACTAGAAGAGTTCAAATTACAATTAGTCTGTAAGGTGAGGTGGTTTATTGGTGTTCCTCAGGTTTACAATACTGCTACAGAAACCTACATCAAGAACAACAAAGGAGGGCCAAACAGATACTGCCAAACAAAAAGGGAAAACAAGGGGTCAGTACCTGATGGCTAACTATACAAAGACTGATTAAATGAAAGAGTAGCTTATTTTCTCAAAGGCCATTAACTTAGGCAACATTTACACAGCAGGGCTTGATCCTCAATTCAGATCTTTTGCTGGGATCAGATTTTTATCATTAGGTCTGAGCACTGACAGTGCATAGGACTCTATTATTATTATTATTGTTGTTGTTGTTGTTTTTATTTGTCAGCCCAAACACAGGTGTTTTTGAAGGCCTTAGCTTACCTTGAAAACTCCTATAATTTGGGGGAGTTACACATGTGACTTGCGAATTCGCTCAATGGCATCACCTGCTAAATTGGAAAGAGCAAAATCCTGTCTCACCGAGAGCTATTGAAATTGGCACACATATGTAACAGGCCAAGACAATCAAAAACTTCTCATACAGCCATACCAAAAAGTCAACAGGAAGTCAGTTATTTGGAGGAATACGGCTGAAATTCCACCAAATTCAAAATTCTACCAAATTCCACCAAAATTCCAGAGCGAACTCGTCCCAGGAGAAAACTCCAATCTACGACTTTCTTAGTCGGGGCTGGGTTGTTTTGATAGAAAAGGGTTTGAAAAGCAAAAGTTATCAAACTCTTTCACAAAAGTTTTTGGGCATGGCCGTGACCTCGCCACAAAGTCTGTTTCACCATGAAACAAGAAGTGCAGTATGAAATGGCTGAACGTGGTCAGATCGGACGGAAACTTGATATATGACATATATATATGTTGACACACACACACACACACACATATATATATATATATGACATATATATATATATTGTGATCTGAGCCAGACACTGAGTCTGACTCAGATCACAACTGTATGATGACTCTCAGTCGTAACGTTATTTGAGGGTGTGGCAATAGAAGAACACCATGGAACAGGAAGTAAAATGTAAATAGACTGAACATGGTCAAATTGACCTCAAACTGGATATGCTGCATCAGAGCCTCATACAGCATTTATGACCATCAGCCATGGCGCCACCTGCTGGAAACAGGAAGTGGGGTGTACATGCTCAGATCTGGCTCTAGCTTAACACGTTGCTTGAGAGTTCACGTCTGATCAGTCAAAAGACAGTCACAACCATCGGGCATGACGCACCTGCATTACCATACACGCTAATTAGCATATATGCTAGCTGTAGCACACATGCTCATTCGCATACTTAATAACATTAGCACACATGTGGATTAGCGTTATGTGCTGATTAGCATACACTCTCATTAGCACACACACATGAGAGGCCACATCTGATCAGTGTCAAGAGACACAACCAAAGTGCCACCTGCTGGAAACAGGAAGTGAGGCGTATGTGGTCTGTTCGAGTTGGAACTTTACATGTTGCACGAGAGTCCACATCTGATTACAGCCATATGACAACTACCATCATTGGTCATAGAGCCACCTGCTGGTAACAGGAAATGGGGAGATGTGCATAACGCCTTGACATGCAAAGCATTCCGTCATGCGAGAGTGTGCGAGGACCCATTTAACGCTGCTTACAGCTTAATTCACATTTCATTTCAAGCGCAACCTCCATTGGACTGCCGTGTGAACTTGATCGGACCTGACAATTTTGGGCCTCAGAGCACAGAAGATGACGTAAAGTCATGCCGAGCACGCTATTTACGCATGGCACGCCGGTCAGCGCAACTATTACTAATTACTATTACTATTACTAACTATAGGACATGCCATAAACACACAAAAGCAGGAAATGAACAAAGTTAAAAGGTAAGAGAATTTGTGATATCCCCCACCCTTGTAAACCTGCGCATATCTTTTTTTAATTGGTTGTTAAATGCAAGCTGAGGAGAATGAGGAAAAAAGAGCACAGCTTTTATTCTGGCGTAGCCGCTTCCTCCGGCGCTGATCCATGATGAAGCAGTCACATGTAGAAAAATATCAGAATTGGGACCACACACAATTCATACTTCAGTACATGTCAATAACCTGTATAACAAAAGAAAATTTGTCCAAATTGGCCAATGTACAATGCTCAATAGAAAAACAATAAATATAATTTGAATTGCTCGAGAGTGTTTTTGTGCTTACGTTCATTCAGGCTGAGGAAACGGATGCCGAGGTGAAAGAAGACATGGTTTCAAAACGTGGTTTCATCAGAGCAGGGAAGGTTGCCTCTCATGTTATCAGATGAAAGGAATTCCTCATTAGTAATCTCTGTGTGTGGAAAGTGTGTCAGTGCACTGCACCGAGGCAATCCAGAGAGTTCCTCTGACTCCTCATAGACCAACATGGAGCAGCCGCTCACGGCTTGGTATGACAGCATGATTAATCAGGTAACTTTAAGAAGCAATAGACAAACAACGCTCTGATTGAGAAACGTGTGTTTTTGTTACTTTTAATCTCTGAGCCTTATTGGGTTAACCTTCTAAATTAAAATGATTGAGATTGTATGGTGAATGGTGATTAGTGACTTTTCTAACCTTTTTTCAGAGATAAGTTTTGGTTTCTGGCAGTTCTTTCATGTGACTGTTGTGACGGTATTGAGAAGCCGATGTTGGAGACATGCTGGTGGGACAGACATACTGTGGACATCCTGAGGCCGTCATCGTGATTAGCATTGAGGCACAAAGCTGTAATTATTTGCTTTCTGGTAGTTTAAAATGTTCTTAAAGTGGTATTTAAATGAATCATAAACAATGATGTCTTTGAAACAATGATGTTTCAAAGACAGCAGCTCCGCCACTCAACCACTGGTAAAGCTACAGATTGTTGAGATTCTTAAAACGCTTTCCTTACCACATCACACAGTTTGCCCCTAATTACCTTCATCTTCTCTGCTACTCGTAAATAATCCACCAAACTAGTTTAGATTCTTAACTGTTTTTTAACTTTACCTGCTAACTTTATGACGACTCCCTCCGGTTCTGTGAAGCAGAGCCTCAATCAGCGCCGGAAAATCAGCTCTGATGTTTCTAAATTACGTGGTTAGCGGGCGGGACTTCAGGATTCAAGCCCCAGGAGGCCTCAAAATCGTCTGATCTGAATGAATGGAGTCACAGCCTGAGCATGAACACTTTACTGCATGCAATACACACTGCATGGTGAGAGAGGGGCGAGCTACACTAACGCACCATCAGTGTGGATCAGGAGGAAACAGCCTAAAGGTGCAAGGGGACACCAATAACCAGGGAGTACTGTCCTCACACAGTAACTATTTACTATGTATGAGAAAGTTAATAACACACTGATAATAACATACTTTGCATGCAGTCCTTTCTGATGACACCAGGTGGCGCTCAGCCCCCCTGCCCCTGATGACCAGTCACCCCTGTGTGTAACTTTGAACAAGATTCATTTGGTTTATTTGGAAATAGCTGGATGTTTGTTAGTTTAAAGAAACAAAAAAAATCACATTTGAATCAAAGAGCGAATGCTTCAATCACTGTCTCAGTGTGCCATGGCAACATCTCATATGGGAAAGTTAACACTGCAAACAAGTTTCATGCTCATGAAAGATTGTTCAGAAACCTGAAATCCCCTAGTGCAGAGGTAGGGACCGTTGGTCATGGAGGACCACAGCCCTGCGTGTTTTCAATGTTTCCCTGCTCAAACACACCAGTTCTCATGGTGAGGCTCTGCAGAAAGCTGGATAACGAGCCACTAATTGCTGCCAGCTGTGTTGATGTGAGGACACATTGAAAATGTGCAGGACTGCGGCACTCCAGGACCAGGATTCCCTACTCCTGACCGAGTGTTATAATAGTGAATCACTTTGTGGTGCATACAACTTCAACACAGAGCTTTGAAAGTTCCATGATGGCATCAAGACAATGAAATGCTCTTATGTCCAAGGTTGGCATTATGGAGACACTATGGAGTCTGATATAGACATCGAGATAGGTGGGGAGACCAACAAAACCCCAAACCGTCTTACGGTGATTGTGGTTTTGTGCAAGGCCAAAGCTGAAGATGAGGTAGACTCCAAGACTTCAATTGGGCGCCGATGAGAAAAGATAAGGACCGTGGAGTTGTGAAAGCCTTGGTTTGAGACGAGCTGGCCGACATCATGCTGCACCTTCTGTTCTGATCTGATAATTGCTGCTGTCATGGTTGCATGGCGTCTTCACCTATTTCAGAATGTCCGGCCCTCTTCCAATCATGTCAGAGGTATCTTTATGGCTTTGTGCAAGAATGTGGTTATGAGGTGAGCTCAGCTGGGATTGGTCTGTCACGGTATTGTTGCAACTGAGGGAAGCGTGAGAACAAGCTCAAAGTGGTAAGAGCACAGGATGAACTCTGTACAGATGGCGACGGCGTGACTCTTGGCCCTGAGGCAACTCCGCCCGGCCAAGCCTGTGAGCGTTCTCTACCACAGGAATACCAAGAATGCCTTTCTAATTCTGGAGCCTGAATGAACTTCAGTAACATAAAAAGAACTCATGAAAGAATTCAAAGGAAAGCTCATTCATCTATCGCATACTAAATGGCATACTTGAATCAGACATGTCTGCACACACATTCTCACTGTTCACTGTGGTATGAAGCACATGTGACCGTTTTTAACACTGCCTACCACAACTATCTATTTTTAACAGCCAATAAAAGGTGCACAATACAAGTGTAGTGACTTTCTGCCTCTGACTTTAGAGAAATTTAATACCAGATAAGATTAGATTACGTTACCAAAAACCCTCAATGAAATAAAAATAGGGAATAACTTACTCACATATTGTTTTTCTTTTTCTGTCTTGCAGTGTTTTCTTAAAACCTTAAATTATTCATGACACGAATTTTAAGATGATTGTGTAGGTCTTTTTTTTTTTTTTTTTTTTTTATAAATATTCACTTGGATTCAGATTTACTTGAAAAACTAGGGACCATGGGGACTGGGTAAACTAGGAACCATGGGGACTGGGTAAACTAGGAACCATGGGGACTGGGTAAACTAGGAACCATGGGGACTGGGTAAACTAGAGACCATGGGGACTGGGTAAACTAGGAACCATGGGGACTGGGTAAAAAAGAGGCCATGACTGGGTGAACTATGGACCATGACTGGGTGAACTATGGACCATGACTGGGTGAACTATGGACCATGGCGACTGGGTAAACTCGAAACCATGGGGACAGGGTAAACGAGAGACCATGACTGGGTGAACTATGGACCATGGCGACTGGGTAAACGAGAGACCATGACTGGGTAAACTATGGACCATGGGGACTGGGTAAACGAGAGACCATGACTGGGTAAACTATGGACCATGGGGACTGGGTAAACTATGGACCATGAATGGGTAAACTAGAGACCATGGGGACTGGGTAAACTAGAGACCATGGGGACTGGGTAAACTATGGACCATGAGGACTGGGTAAACTAGAGACCATGGGGACTGGGTAAACTGGAGACCATGACTGGGTAAACTATGGACCATGGGGACTGGGTAAACTGGAGACCATGACTGGGTAAACTGGAGACCATGGGGACTAGGTAAACTATGGACCATGAGGACTGGGTAAACTAGAGACCATGGGGACTGGGTAAACTGGAGACCATGACTGGGTAAACTGGAGACCATGGGGACTAGGTAAACTATGGACCATGGGGACTGGGTAAACTGGAGACCATGACTGGGTAAACTGGAGACCATGGGGACTAGGTAAACTATGGACCATGGGGACTGGGTAAACTGGAGACCATGACTGGGTAAACTGGAGACCATGGGGACTAGGTAAACTATGGACCATGGGGACTGGGTAAACTGGAGACCATGACTGGGTAAACTGGAGACCATGGGGACTAGGTAAACTATGGACCATGGGGACTGGGTAAACTGGAGACCATGGGGACTGGGTAAACTAGAGACCATGACTGGGTCAACTATAGACCATGGGTAAACTCAGGATTAAAGACGTGCTTGGCGACAAGCAGAGGGAAGGCACACGAGTGAGACATGGTCCCTCTCTTCCAGTGACAGCAGGCTCGTCCGCGGGGCTCGTGGAGGATTCGACAGCCCACACCCCCACTGCAGCACTGGAACCTGCAACCCTGTTATTGAAAGACCCCTTGTTGTAGCTCCTGAGGCTCGGCCAACACAGGGTCAATATGAGTGTTGTTTAAAAACATTACTCAAGTCAATGTGCTATTTTGCATCTTCTACTGGCATTTCAGGAGTCCGGGATAGTTTCTGGAGCACATCTCACTTACTCCAGATTTCAGTCTGGTATAGCGTGACATCATTGCATCAAGAAGGCCTTAACAGTGGTATGCAGAGTGGTATGTGTCAGAAGGACATCCACAGGAAGGCCAGAGCTGTGGTTTCCAACAGAACATTGCTCAGAGGTCATTCACAGTTCAGCAGCTTACCGACTGTCAGTGCTTTTTCTTTTCAGGAGAAAACATCACAGATGGTTCGTTTCTTGAGCAATTCACACTTTTCTCAACGTCCGTTTTGACAGAACCAGGGAATCTCCCTGTGATTACCCCCGTTCCTCTTTTTCTCTCTCTCTGCTTTTGCCTTGGTCCTCCCTCCTCCCCGTCCTCTCCCATTTTTCAGATTTGCTCCTCCTTTAGTGCCTCTCCCCCCTCGTTACCCTCTCTTTGTTTGAACTGGTGCAGCTTCTCACTGTCTCCTGCCAGCCGTGACTCATTCCAACGGCATGTCAAGAGAGGGAGGTGGGGGAGGAAAGGTTTCCCTTTGTACCACTCATTCTCATGACGTTCCTCTTTTCCCCAGTCCCTCTGCCTGTTATCTTTTTGATTTAAGCTCTAAGTAAGGAAGGAACCAATAACTGCAGAGTCAATAAAGTGATTTGAAAGGTACAAAACTGAATCAAAGATAACATTTCCTTAGTGCCTGTTTACATGACTATTTCAAGTAAAAAAGAAAAAAAGTTCAAGAGCACAATATTTTCATTGTTTCTATGCATCACTGGCTGTGGGATCAGGAACAAGTGTGAACAGACATAAATTCATCTCTGATGTCAATACTGCCCACTGTCTCGACCTGCAGCACTTTATTTAATATATACATTTATTGAATGTGTCGGTTTGCAAATAAAACAATAATCACACTATGCTGTGCACACATTTTCCAAGTATTGCATGTATTTATGTAAAGGGAGTTTTGGTTACAAGAATACATTTGTAATATACAATAAAATGTCTCCATCTTAGTATTTTCTCCCAAAATACAGTCTCTTAGCATAAGCCTCTGAGTATTAGTGTGTGGGAGTGATTATGTCTTTTTCCTGATAAGTTGTTTGAGATGAAGTGTTTGGAGATACTACATTTATTTAAATTTGATTAGATTCCACAACAGAAGACTTTATTAATCCCACATAGGGAAATTCTTTCATCAAAGCAGCTCCATAATGAACAGATGGTTAAAGATACTGAACCCCATACTGCTTCCAATGAACTGATGGTGCCTTGCATGGCATCCACTGGTGTGTGAATGTGTGTGTGAATGGCTGAATGTGATTAATGGTGTAAAGCGCTTTGGGGATGCTCACGCAGTTGAAAGGTGTTATATATGTGAAGTCCACTTACCATTTCACCAAGGATGGGCTAGTGTGTGTGCTGATGAAGTCACCTCCTTTTCATGGCTGCTTGTTGTACGTTGATGAGGTATGGCCTGATGGTAGAACAGTGTGAGTACAAGTTGAGACGTAAACAGCATCTGTGATGTCGCCTGTGTTATCATACAGTGGGTGAACGTCAGCAGATACTGGCTGAGTCATACAGACAGACAACAAGAGCCACAGGTCACACTGACTGCTGGCAGCATGGAGGCGCTACCAGGCTCCACATGCTGACACATTCACACACAAGTCATTCTCTCTGTTTCATCACAGCCAAGCACTTACCTTCTCCTTCCTTCTTACTGACTTTTTTTTTTGAAAGAAATCAAAAATAACTTTTACACTTGCTGCAAAAAATATTGCTTCTGCGAGAACATTCCTTTTTCTTTGCTGCATTCAATGATGACTGACAAATTCTCATTCATCACAATAACAGTGAGCACAGTCAATGTACTGCATATTTTGATGTAATTTTAAGTTGATTTAAATTTGTTTGTGCAAATTATTTATAACAAAGTGAATATATTAGTAGTGTTAAGGTTATTTCAGCACAGCTACTGTTTTGTATCAGACATTTCATGACCCCGAACAAGCAAAAAAAACAACTTGTTTATTCAACAGTACCTGTATATATACCAACACAAACTAAATGAATCATATTATAGTGATCTCCTTGGAGAAATGCAACTGGAGGACACACACACACCTAAACACACACACACACACACACACACACACACACACACACACACACACACACACACACACACACACACACACACACACACACACACACACACACACACACACACACACACACACAGGCAACTCATCGCAGCATCGTAGAATCTCACACACTCACCAATCCTGTTTGAGAGTGGAAGTGCGGCCTCATTACAATGCTATAGGGAGCTGTACAAAGTTACTTTAAAGTTGTGCGAAATCTATGATGATTTAAAATTAAATCCCCTCTCCAGTTATAACCCCCATCTCTGTTAAAAGAAAAATCCCAACAAATTCTGAATATTTGTAGGAAGTTTATTGTTTATTGCTTCATACAGCATTTGTGTTGTTTGAAATTGTATCAGGTCAGTGAATTTTAGTATTTTAGATTTTAGATAGATAGATAGATAAATACTTTAATGATCTCCAAGAGAAATTCACATTTTTTTTTTTTTTTTTAAGATTAGGAGTAATTTTGTGTGATTTCTATAACCACATAAATTATCCTTATTGTTCTTTTTTCTAGAATTGATAGTGGCTGTAGTGAATATGTATATGTATTACCCCACAGTAATTTAATATGTTAACGTCAGTGAACAGTATAAACTGTGGAGTGATTTGTGGTCCACAATGTGTTTCACTTTATTGAGTGCTGAGATGCTTTATGATATTTGGTTTTGAATGTGTTTTATGAGAGATTTCTGATTTATTTCATCTTCAAT